>NC_056739.1:694981234-695128734 GCF_019279795.1 Protopterus annectens | reverse complement strand
TTGTCAGGTATGTCATTTGGCATTATAGTTTTTTGGTTTTCAAAAAAGGGGTTTAGTAACTATGAATTACTGGAAGTATTTGTTTAAATAAGGAACTTCTGTAGTTTGTAGAAAAGTCCCTGGTTACATTTTGAAACAATTTCTAAACCTCTTTCTGGCAGATGCATTTACAAAAGGGGAACCATGAACAGGTCTGCCCTCATCCTCCTCTACAGGCCATTTGCTGCCAGCTGTTTGTCTCTGGGTGGATATCAAAGGACTGTGCTGTGCAAAACTTTGTTTCCACAGTAACTCTGGATGAGCCCCCAGGTAATATCCTGATGAATGTGACCCATATGTAAAGTGTGATGAGGCAGGCACTTATTAACATGAACAAAGGGATATTGCTGTTCATTTAGCTGGGCTAAGAGTTAAAGCATCTCTTAGACTGGGAGATTTTTCTGATTCATAACTTGAAACAACTTCCCCTGGATATAGCTAAAGGAACAATAGTTCACTCTGGCGCATTTTGGGGACTGGGGACCCTAGAAAGCCTTACTTTTGAGTTTAGATGATGCTTGGATGGATGTGTTATTGAAGAATATGGATTCCAAGGGCTGAGTAACCTAAAATAATTGTACATTAGTGGCTTCACTAATCCCACAGAAAATGTATACGTGAGCACTTTCATAAAGAGTAAATGTGAAGTGGTCTGTAGCATGAAGAAATATGATGTGTCTTTTGTCATTAACTTGGAATTTAAAAAGCTGGACAGTATCAGAAGAAATTGCA
This sequence comes from Protopterus annectens, assembly GCF_019279795.1. Classification (NCBI taxonomy): domain Eukaryota; kingdom Metazoa; phylum Chordata; order Ceratodontiformes; family Protopteridae; genus Protopterus; species Protopterus annectens. The sequence continues at coordinate 695,127,963 of NC_056739.1, read as the reverse complement.
CAGGCACCCCAGGCTGGGCACTGAACTCCCTGCCAGTATTTGCATAATTCTACTCACCTTGACTTACTTAAAGCTGACAGGTCTTTTTTCAAACTCATTGAGTTACTGGAGTCTGTGATCCAGACAGTTACCAAACTCTCCACGGTTGACTTGTTAAACATAACGCACTTCTACCGTCAGATTAAAAGTGTTTGCAAGGATGTAAGTAGCTTCGGGGTCAAACATCTAACCTTAGCTGGTAATTTGTTATTGCTTTCTTATAGTCAAATGTTTGAAAAGTGTGACCAGCTGGAGAGTTTGGATTTAAACCGCACTTTCTTGGTCGAGATGAGGCCAGGATTTCTTTATGCAGTGAAAAAGCTCAAACTTCTTGTTCTGTTACAGAACCGCTTAAACACTATTAATATTTGCCCTGCAAACAAGATGTTTATTGCTCCGTTTTTCTACTTGGACTATTCTTACAATAATATAACTTAACTTAAATTGGGGCTGTTCTCTTGTATGATATACCTAATTTGTCTCAGTCTGGCAAATAATAAAATGCAAACCATTGAAAAGTCTGCGTTTCTTGAACTTAGAAGTCTGAGGAATAGAACCTGGCTGCCAACAGAATTCAGATAATTGGAGAAAATGGCTTTGAGCATTTGAATAATTTATCTTCACTCTTCTTGTTCAACAATCCTATTCAAGTTATAAGTGAGAAGTTGTTCAAACACTTGCAACTACTGCCCAACCTCTCTAACTTTAGTAAATGATTATTTTAACCTTAATCTTTCACAATTTCGTGCTGGGATCAGAACCTTATTTCTACAGGCGAAACACAGCTCAGTATTAATGGGTAAGAATGTGTCTCATATGAGCTTCTTACAGAATTTACTGCTCTGTGGAAGTGGATTGAAGTTTAGTGACTTTGTCTTTGAAGACTGCAGGGCTGCACCTGTGACCACAGTGAGAAAGCTCATTGTTAAGAGGGCCTTCATTAGCTGTTTTCAGAAAACTGACACTTCCTTCCCTTCATTTGTTAATCTTGAATAACTTTATTTTCAGAGTCCTACTGATGTGACTTAAAAACTTGATCTATCAAGTTTATATAAATTGAGAGTGCTGTATCTAAAGTATACATACATGATTACATTCGGCTTTTCTGAAGAGTCTGAACTACTTTTCAAGAACTTGACACATCTGCAATATTTAATCCTTATAAATTCTATTTTTTTCTTACTTTACTTCATTGGTGTTTAAGGACTTGACATCTCTAGAACTGCTGACAGTTCAGCAGCAGAAACATATGATTCTGTGTTTCCAGATATTTCAAAATTTGGTTAACTTGAAATACACATTTTTCAGCAGTGTGATTTTTCCACTGCAACTGTCAGGATGCATGGATAATTTCACGGGCTGCTACAAGGAGAAGAATGTTGAATGTTAAACTTTTCAGAATGAAACATGCTTCAATCTATATGATCGGCACTCTTTTGTTACATTTCTGGAACATACATGTGACCAACCAAGTGGTTTACCCTTTTTGTTCTCACAACCCTATTCCTTGTATTGTTTTTGGTGCTCACCTATTTTTGCAAAACAACTGTCTGTTTTTTTTTTGTTTATCTACTTCATATCCACCAGGTTTGGGTAATAAAATTAGTAGGTGGGAAATCTAATAAAGTGCATTATAAATATGATACATTTGTGTCTTATAGCACTAAAGATGAACACTGGGTTGTCAAGAAGCTTCTTCCAAACCTGGAGCAGAAGGGACTGCCTCACCTTAAAGTGTGTCTTCATAACAGAGATTTTGAGGTTGGAAAAGATATTGCAGATAACATTATGGACAGTGTCTAGAGCAGCAGGAAAACAATCTGTATCATCATCCGTCATCGTCTACAGAGTGAATAGTGCTCCCTGGAGATGAGAATGGCCACTTACAAAGTGATAGCAGAAAGCCAAGACCTTCTTATTTGTGTTCTCTGACAGAATCCCCCCCCCATGAGATTTCTGCCTATCACAGGCTGGCAAGAACTGTCAAGAAGAAAACATACATAGACTGTCCAAGGGCAGAGACTGAAAAACAACTATTCTGGTTATGGCTGAAAGATTCAATCATGAAAATAAAAGATGATGATCACAAAAAAAAACATAGCATAAATTGCTACTAGGTTGTATGCTGTGCACAGTTATGAACCAAGACTCCTGTTCCATAGCTGTAGGTCTTCAAGGGTTTCCAACTTCTCCCTTAGGTCTTTAGTTTTCTTTCGACTAGCCCTTCAACCCTCCACTCTAATACTCTACACTGCCATAACTCCCCATGCCTTCATACTAACTGGAGCCCAACTGTGGAAATCTGTTCCCTCACAGCCAAAAGACATTCAATCTTTTTCCACATTTTGTGCACAATTTATCTAAATAATTTGGCTAAATGTCGTACTATTATACACCAACTATAACTTAAATGTAACTACCTTTTGCCCATACCGATGCCGGTCATCTCCTTCTCCAAGTTGCCTTCTCTTTAACTGAGCCAGCTATCTATTTCATCCTTGATCCTTCCAGTCCTGACATGTCTCATTTTCTTCACCCTTTTTTCCTTCTGTTCCACATGGTCTTCTCCACCACTTCCCTGCAATTTCTTCCCTCTTTCCCTTCTTTCCTACTTCTAAATATTGTTCTTACACACATAAACAGTGTCTTTGTATGGTTCTGTAACTTTCATATAATTCTGGCTTCTGTTATTCAACAATGTTTTTGTAATTTTATCTCTTTCATCTCATTCTGTTATTTTTTGCATTTTTTCTGGGTGGGTGCCCTAGCTGGTTAAACTTTAAACAAATAAATAATCTTAATTAATGTATTTTACAGAGCTACAGCAAACTGATTGCTAACGGGGTTATACCTTGGCATACTCAGATACAAGTGTACTTATTTTTTTTGAGCATGTCACAAGTTGTGATGTTGTGAGGTAGAGCCAGATATGTCAGAGAAAGTAGTGTAGTGCATGTGCAACATATTTATGTCATTTGTATATCAAACTGATTTGTATAGATGCTTGTGCTAAAAATGTATTTGTAAAGCTGCTTTTTCATAGATTCATAGGTAGGTACTAGGCTATCTGCCCGAAAGCATTTATAAGCCTAGCCAGAATGTGTTGGCTTTCGCCACCCCCTTAGATTAGTTCCCTTTGCCTCTGTCCAGCAGACCCACTGAAGTGATCCCCAGGGTAAACTTTCTGATTCCTATCCACTCGTCAAGGTTTCTCTTGAAGAGTGTTAGTGAGGAGCTCTGCCTAATGTAGATTGGAATCTTGTTCCAAAGCATGGGAAGTCTTGGTGACAAGAATCTATCCTTCCAGCACGTCCTATTTATTGTTGTGGTGAGGTTTAGATCCCTAGAGTGTGTGGCTCGAGGGGATAAGCTTTTCTTTAGGTGGAGCATGTCGATCAGTTCTGGGTTGGACATGGCCTTGTATGTCAGGCAGAGATCACCTCTGAGTAGGCAGTATGCAACCAAGTACAGCTGGAGTTTCTTCAGTAGAGCTGCATAGGCCATCTGTTTGAGACCAGTGATCCTCTTGGTGAGGTACTTCTGTGTTCTTTCCAGCTGTTGCAGGTGCCTTGTAAGATACATCCCAAATGGGGTGTTGTTCTGTATGATGGGTCTGATGAGCGATGAGTATAGGGGCACAATGACCTCTTTTGATCTGGATGTGAACCCTTTTGTGATAAGGTGTAACACGTAGAAGGATTTTCTAACCACTTTGGCAATGTGATTATCAAAGGAGCAGTTACTATCTACTCGGGGTCCCCAGATTCCTTATTACGTCTTCCATATTTAGGGGACTATCACCTATGTGGTAGTTTGTGGGTACTTTGTTTTTTCCAAAGGGGATGACTATGCACTTTTTGGCATTTAGCTTGAGGCCATGATTTTGACACCAGTTGTCCATCTCAGTGAGACCCTTTTGGAGGATGTCTGTTTCAGCTGGAGAGTCAATTATAACCCCTAGTTTGCAGTCATATGCGAACTTGGTCAGCCACAGCCCTCCTGTGCTTGCCTGTACTTCTGAAAGTATATGCCAAACAGGAGGAGTCCTAGGGCTGAGCTCTGGGGAATGCCACTTGTAACCAGTTTAGAGTCAGACCTAGCTCTCGCAACTCTTACCATGTGGGTTCTGTCCGTGAGCCAGTTGGCAACCCATCTTGTGATGTAGGGGTTTATGTTCAGGCTGGTGAGCTTATCTATAATACCAGAATGGGGAATGGTGTCAAAGGCCTTTGCAAGGTCTAGGTAGGCTGTGTGTACCACCTTTCCCTTATCTAGAGCCTTGGTAACTGTCTCAAAGAAGTCTACCAGGTTTAGGAGGCATGATCTGCCCTTAACAAAGCCAAACTGGGTAGTGTCCAGTGTTTGGAGGTTCCCAATGTCTCTGTTAATGAGTTCCATGATGATGCACTCCATAGCCTTGCAGAACAAACTAGTCAGGCTTATTGGGTGATAATTCCCAGGGTCTGTTGTGGCTCCACATTTGTGGAGCAGAATAACTGTTGCTGTGTGCCACTCTATGGGTATGTAACCTGTGGAGAGGGTGAGTTTGAACAGTGTGTTTAGGTAAGAGGTTAGTTTGCCTTTGAGCTCATGTAGGACGCAGCCTCGGACTCTGTCCAGTCCCATTGATACTGTGTTTTTGGCTTGGGAGAGGGCTGTTTTAACCAGAGTGTCTGTGATTTCAGGAGCTGTACATTCTTCTGGTATGGTTATGGGCCCGTTTGGGGGTGAGAGGGGGGGTGAAGTTTGCGCTGAACCTGTCTGCCAGGATGTTGGCAATATCGGTCGGTTCAGTGAATTTTGTACCATTCTGCACTAACTCTGAGCAGATCTGAGCATTGCTACTTAGATTCTTGACATAGCTAAAGAATGCCTTGTGGTTATCTATGGAGTCCTTGGCAATTTTTCTTTCGAAACTCGCCTTGGATGATTTTATGAGGGATCATAGTTTCTTGCTGATACTGATCAGGGATGCCTTCCCTTCTTGGGATTTTACTCTTTTCTGTACAAGTTTCCTCCTTCTATTGTATAGCTTGTTTATGGCAGGAGTCCACCAGACCAGTTTCCTTTTCTTGGAGGAGTGATTCTTGGTTTTGCTTGGGATAGCACGATCCATGCATTCTTGTAGATGCCCATAGAATGCATTAGTAAAGGATTTTTCAGCTTGGACAATGTTATCCTTCAGCATGGGGGCTTTGAAACTTTCCACCTCGGTCTTAAGTAACGTGAAGTTTGCTTTTGAAAAGTTTTTCACGGTGGTTTTCTTGTCCGGGGATGGGGTCGGAATGTGAATATCCAAAGTGATTTGTTTATGGTCAGATCTAACCAGTGAGGGGTTGACCTCCAGTGTGGAGCACCAGTCGCCCATGTTGGTGATGACCAGGTCCAATATGTTGTCACCTCTGGTTGGAGTGTTGACCAGTTGATCCAGGGCATTTCAGTTTATAAATTCTAGGAAATGTTGGGCAAGGGAGTTAGTACTTGAGTAGTTCTCCCAATTAATGTTTGGGTAATTGAAATCACCCAATATTGGGGTGTTTGGTAGGACATTTATATTTCCCAGTGTTTCCAGAAATGTGGAATGGGGGTCCTGGGACATGGTGGGTGATCTGTAGCAAGCTACAATTTGAATTGCAGTTTTGCCCGTTGTTAGTTGCATGTGGATGATCTTTGAAACATTGTGCTGTGCCACAAACCTGGAGGTGTGGGTATCCTTGATGAATATGGATACACCCCCACCTTTTGTATTTCGGTCTGGGTTCTGTGGCCAAAATGTATGGTATGATTTGTAGCCTGGTAGTGCTGGGGTGCTCTCTAGAGCTTTAAACCAGGTTTCTGTTACTGCACATATATCGATTTTCTCCATACTGAGGAGTGCCTTGAGTGCGTGCATTTTGAGGTTTAGACTTCTGGCATTGAGAAGCTTCACCCTCAGTTTTTTGTTACTTGTGCTATTTATGGCGGTGGGTTTGTCTTTTGAGCCTTGCCTAAAAAATGCACTAAGGGGTAGCAAGAGCCGTGGACAGTATTCGAAAGCCTAAGGGTGACAGGTGCAAGCCATCTCTAGTGAAGCAGTGTGGCTTGTCGAGCATGTCATCTCAGGCGGACAGACACTGGATCTCCTTTGAATGACACCAGAAACTTAGCCAATTGTTGAAATTGATAATTTTTTTCTTTATGCTGTGGTATCATTCTTGGTGAGGGCAGGATGCTACTCAGGGTCAGGGTCATACTGGCCTGGGCTACAAGATCAGAGAGCTATTCCATGTCTCTTTTCATGTAGTCCAGGGAGGTACGGCTCAGGTCATTCACACCAACATGGACAATGACAGAGTTGTATTTGTACTTGCTTTGGAGTGACCTGAGTGCTTGTTTTATGTGGCGGATCCTGGCACCCAACAGGCAGCTAACAGTAACCCTCTCCTTATTCAGCCTAGTGAGTGGGACGTCAGTGTTCCTGACTATAGAGTCACCTATTACTAGTATGTTGGGTATGTTATTTTGCCTGAAGGGCTGTGATTGCATGGCACACTGGTTTTGTGAAGTATGTGTTTCATGATTTGTGTTGGGGGGTGGAGGTTGCTTGGATGTCTGCTTTGGAGGTCTCTCTTGCTTTTGCAGATTTTTATTTAGAGCCTCTGAGTATGTTTTTGTGTATTTATGTGTGGTTTTTTGCCGGTGCTGGTTTAATGGGTCTTTGTGAGACTGGTGGTGTGATGCAACTATTTCCCTTCTCCTCTTGACTGTCTGATCCATCCTTGGGTTGAGAGAGCTTAGTCTCCAGTTTGGCTGTATAATTGCATCTCTCACATGTATTAGTGTTTGATGGTAGGAGGAGAGGGTTGTCTGTGTACATGAGGCAGTTGTAACATTGCTTCAAAATGCCCAGATTCACCAGTTGGACTGGAGAGTACACTTGAAACTGCCCTTTGTACATGCCTGGATAGGTACAATGAACTGTAAAAACCCAAGTATAATGGCCAGGAACAGCTTCCATAGGCCAAGACCAACCAAGACGTAAAAAAGAAAATGCTTTAATAATGTAAGTGCTTTCGGTGGGATCTGTGTCCCACCTTTATCAGACTGAGTTACAAACATGCACAAACCGTTAAATGCTAGAGAAATTCCACAATCAACAAACTCATTTACTTAACAGTATCATCAATAATTAAACAAATAAATTAATTACACAATAATTAACTCATCACAATAACACTATTAAAGGTATATGTACCAAAAAGTTGCCTAAAAACTGTAAACACCCTTACACAATCCTTAAGAATAAATATTAATACGTATTCAACATGCAGACCTGATAAAACTAACACTTACTGCAAACCTAAAAAATATAGACAATATATGTTAAAATGTATACATATATAAATAGATTAAAATATAAATATATAACCATATTACATAAATGAAACCAAGGAGTATAACTCTCACCTACATAATGCCTTAAGTTTTAAAACACTCAGAATTGAAACAAATTCATTTAAACCAGGTAGTGTGTATGCTGAGGTCCTAATTTGCCATAACAACTCCTGCTCCTCCAGGAATGATTGCCATGGTCCCCCTCTGGGATCAAAACAGATTTGGCACAGTATTGAAAATTTAAACTTATGGGATGGGTGTTCAATGATATGTCTAGCAAGGGCATTGTTAATAGAGTGATATATGCTAGAGTTGTTATGGCAAATTAGGACCTCAGCATACACACTACCTGGTTTAAATGAATTTGTTTCAATTATGAGTGTTTTAAAACTTAAGGCGTTATGTAGGTGAGAGTTATACTCCTTGGTTTCATTTATGTAATATGTTTATATATTTATATTTTAATCTATTTATATATGTATACATTTTAATATATATTGTCTATATTTTTTAGGTTTGCAGTAAGTGTTAGTTTTATCAGGTCTGCATGTTGAATACATATTAATATTTATGCTTAAGGAGTGTGTAAGGGTGTTTACTGTTTTTAGGCAACTTTTTGGTACATATACCTTTAATAGTGCTATTGTGATGAGTTAATTATTGTGTAATTAATTTATTTGTTTAATTATTGATGATACTATTAAGTAAATGAGTTTGTTGATTGTTGAATTGCTCTAGCATTTAAGGGTTTGCGCATGTTTGTAACTCTGTCTGATGAAGGTGGGACACAGATCCCACCGAAAGCGCTTACATTATTAAAGCATTTTCTTTTTTACGTCTTGGTTGGTCTTTGCCTGGGGAAGCTGTTCTTGGCCATTATGCTTGGGTTTTTAGAGTCATTAGTTTGTCATTCTTTTGCTTGTTTCTTTAGGTACAGTGAACTGTTTTACTGAATGGCTTGTAAAAATGTATCAACAGTGAGGACCCACTGTTAGACAGAAAAGAAATATACATTTATATCAGACTGTACTGTTGTAACTAAGGAAATGTATATATGTTAACAGAAGATGCTGAAAGGGAAGGGTTTAAGCTCAGCTCAGCTTAGCTTAAGAAAAATAGACAGAAATTAAATGATGTAGTTTAGGCCATATAGATTTTATCGCACAGGCCTGAATGTAGCCAGACACTCGATATCCGGTAAAGGCCTGGGCTGTTATTGTCCTTAGGAGTGAACTAATTGCTACCCTGGGGTGCCAGAGAATGGCTGGTTAATCTCTCCAAGAAGAATGAAAGTATTGGAATTGTTTATAGTCTCCAGATGCCTTAGCAAAGTCCTAGATGTGTATTGTGACACAACTGTGCTAGATCCTGGTTCACCTTCTAGTCAGGGGTAGTGTGGGAACCACAGAGTCAGGTGACTAGATGTGATGACATTCTATAGCCAGCACTGAAATTGTATTTACATATTAGTGACGTGTGATAATTTCACTCAGCACTCTGTTATTGGAACTGACAACAAAGACACTCATCCATTTCATCTTGCCTTGCTCTAGCAAGTAAGTAGAGGACAGCAATTCTTCAGTCAGTTAGGAAAATAGTGAGATTAGTTGAATATTGTTTGTCTGTATCTTTCTGACTCTTTCCATCTGTGTTGTTTTTATATTTTCTTGTGAATTGAAACTCTGGTGTTTATTGTAAATAGATATTCAGTATTTTCATATTTTCTATTTTATTATTTATTATTAAATATATCTGTACTTTCACTGCAGCTGTTTTTTTTTAGAAAATATTTTAACCCTTGGGAGTAATTGCATTTATTTGGCAACACTGTGGCTTCATGCTCCTGAAAGTCTTGTCATTGGCCAAACATTACCATTTGTATACATATTAATTTTACTAAAAGTAAGAGCCTTAAAGTAGCTGGCTGGTAGCAGTGAATCCACCTTATAGTCTGGGTGGAGGTGGCATAGCTTGTAAATCTGTGCCAGCCTTTCACAGGTTTGTGTGTGTGTGTGTGTGTGTGTGTGTGTGTGTGTGTGTGTGTGTGTGTGTGTGTGTGTGTGTGTGTATGTGTGTGCGTGTGTGTGTGTATGCATGTGTTTGTGTGAAAACCAAATCTCATAGAGTGTGTATATCGTCTACTTGGTACAGGGACAAAGAGCACTGATTTATGCAGAGAGAAAGGTCTTATTTGAGTTCTGGAGAGAAATTCTAGCGCCAGGTATATAGTGTGCTCCCTGTGTGCTCCTAAGGGAAATTGTGCTTGGTGCAGAGAGCTGCATGTGAAATACTATGAGTATCGATCTTTGTTCCAAATGAACATTCCCCACTGGTGTCATTGGTGAGGTTTGAGTCTCCTTGATTACTGTCCCAGAGGAGAGACGTCACACAAATATTATGACATTTAGAGCCCAGACCATCATAAATTGCCTAATAATAATTTCTGCATTATACATCCATACAAATATGCTTAGAAATAGGAGTGCACCTCTAAAAATGTGTTTTTTACAATCTCTGAGTACACCTGAAATGTACATTTTAAAGTTTCTTCAGAGCGACATTTGGAAATGTGTTAATTTTTAAATAAATGTTAGGTGGGAGGGGAGACTGTAATACAATGTCTGTGTACAAAAACAGAAATTTCTTGCTATACTTGTGAGTGCGTATTAAATAGTGTAAATCTAGTTTCTTCAGAATATTTTATTCATTTTTGTTTTTGAAGATGTAATGTTATTTCTTATAACATTCACCCAGCTCTTTCTCATTGTCTGTTAAAGACTGAACAGGAAAGGAAATCAAGGACCCTTGTCTGGGGATTGAACCTATGTACCCCCCCCCCTGCATTCCATACCATTGTCACTTCCACTGGACCAACAAGGAGTTGCTAGATAGTTAGGTACTTGGTTTTCCATAAGAGCAGTTCATTTTTTTCAACTAGGAAACCACATTAATGGAGTAAACAAAAATAACCTAGTTGTGTATAAAACAACTTGAAAGAAAAACACTGCTCCTTGTCTGGGGATTAAACCTAGAACCCCCTGTCATATTGTATGGGTCTGTCCCCGGCACTGGACCAGCAAGAACTCTCTCAACAGTTAGGTACCTTGTTTCCCCCAGAGATGGCTAGAATTGCAATGACTGTAACTCTAAATGGTGCCAATATCATATCCAATGAAGAAACTAAAATACTGGACTTTGGTCTTGTGGTAGGACCTATTCACAGAAGTGTTCATTCATAATTAATTAGGATGCTGTCCCAGAAGTATTTGTAGTAAATTAGATAGGGTATTACCACTAAAGAAGATTAAAAATTGCATTTTGGTCCTGTGGCAGGGATGTGTTTTGAGAAATTAAGAAATAGAAGCTAGGGTGTTTTCCAAGAAGTTTTCATACTACATTAGCTGGGATGTTTTCTTATGCCTGTTATTTATTTACATTTTAACCAGGTAATACCCATTAATCACAGGTCCCTCATTTAAGACTTGACCTGGGAGCTTTGACTCAAGCTAAACAATCTGCTACTGCAGATTGTGGGAATCAAACCATTGTCTAAAGAATGCAGCTTGTTAAGTAATCATGACCCTAACTCTCTCATAAACAGCCAGACCAAAGCCATTGAATACCTGCTTTAGTATGAACACACAGCAGAAATCAATGGACTACACTGCCCTGTGGTGGTCAGAAGTGCAGGACAGAATCCTCAACTTGCCAGTGAGCTATGTAATTTATGAGTGCTTAATTCCTCGCTGATTTAGTACATGAAAGGCATCTGCAACATCCTGAAATATGATTGTCTTTGTTTTGCATGCAGCTAATAATATCAGTGACATCGGGTTCCTATTAGATGACTGAAGATGCATTATATCGAATGTGTCTTGGACGAACTTAAACAACGAAAACGCAAAATAGCGAAGTGGCTTTTAAGTGAACTCTTTCCCAGGGAAAGAATTTGCTTGGCCACTTCCGTTACTTTGCCATTTTTTGGCACTGTAGTGCGATCTCGGACTTGGTATATTTAAATAGGGGTGTGTGTGGGAGCACAGCCCCCCCCCCCACATGGGGGGAGTGGGGGGCTTTATGTATTATTTAAATTTTTTTTTTTTTTTTTTTTTTGGAACAGCGATTTTTTTTCCCTTGGAAAAAAATCGCTGTTCTGAGCTTTCGAGATTGTAAGCTTTCACTTACATGGGTTTGATTATTCATCATTCACTTTTTTAAACGTTTGATGAAATAATATAAAACCATGACATCATAGCAAGCTGCAAGCTATAATTACATGAATGTAAATGTATTATCTGTTTGTGCATTTCCAGGTGTTTATTTTATGCATTAGATTAATGTGGAATTATAATACAAAGGATAACAGATGAATATAAATATTCAAATGGAACTCATCTCTTCTATCAAGTCTACATAATCCAAGGATTTATTTTACCCTAAATTAACAATATTGTTTAGCTGAATACCAGGCACCATTCAGGATACCACCATATGGCACACTGAAGCAGTATGGATGACATTTCACTACATTTCTGACAGGCACAGGATGCAGAGACAAATCATGCATCTTCAGTTAAAAGTGTGCAGTATAAGAACTGAATGTTATAAAGTGCTGCTATCCTTTCCATTACTGCAGTAATATTGTGCTTACCGACCAAAAACTGAGCAGAAGGGTGTATTGTGGAGTGGAGTGTACAACACTGTGAACCCTAAAACGTATATTGATGTGTTTAGAGTAAGATGACATGTATTGTAACATCTCACAACAGTAAAGTATATAGGATCCAAAAGGGAAAAGGTTGGGGAAGGTTGCACCTTAGTGGGCACATTACAAACTATAGATGATGTTAGTGATGTTCTGGGATGTGGATTGTCATCTAAATGATAAATTGTATCCCAGGATCCGCACTGACACTGTTACAGGGTGTTATTTATAATCAGTGAGTATGTTTCATTTTAAATGGTGCACATTTATTACTAAAAGGTGTGTTGGTGGTGTCTGGTGGAGAGACAGGACCTATTCACAGGCAGAGCAACTTCCTAATCTATGATGACAGATCGATTGGCTCATATCCAAATCTACAGAATGCTACTTAGTGACAGCTCATGTTTTATCTGTGTAAAGGTGAACCAGAAACTATGGATTTTATTACATGAACCTGTTTATTAAAACAACAACAACGAGCACTTTCATGTGCACATCATTTTTTTATGACAGAACCTGAAAAAATGTTGTATGCATTAAAAAATGTGGTGATTTGTTATTTTAATAAGGCTGTGTAATAAAGGATTTTCAGCAGTGGTTCCTAGTTCATTTTTTAATTTGGAATGTTATGTGCTTATAACCAAACCAGGACTGTCCTGAGGTACTCTGTGCTATATTGATATGTAGATGAGTAAGACATCAGCAATGCAGTGACACTGTGTGAGGTTGTTAGGCTAAGAGATGGACTGTGTTACGCAGGCTCACAGCAGAGTTGCAGTGTGCACCCTATGCTAGTACACAGAGTGAATGCGACCATGTATATGATATCATGTTAGGGGATGACTGCTACAGTGTGTGCCTTTACTAGAAAGTAAAGTTTGCAGACCTGAAAAGTATAGGTCAGAAAGTTAATGAACTATGTGATGCTTATTAACAATTCCTGCCTACAACTTCTCATTTGTGTCTGATTTCTCCTTTATAATCTGCTACTGATAGCTCAGTGCTGTAATGTTTTATTGTGTTATGAGCTTGTGTTGACCTATATTGCTGCCAGTGCAGCCCACCAGTCCTCTGTGTAGTTGGGGAGGAGATTTTGTTTTACTGTAGTGTTATTATAGTAAAGTTGGAAAGGTGCAACTTATCCTAAAATGTGTGCAGTCTATGCATGTGCATCTATGTATATGTGTTGGTATGTGTATCTTTACACGTATACACACATGTACAAGGGTACACATAAGCGCACACACACACACACACACACACACACACACACACACACACACACACACACACACACACACACACACACACATGCGTGCTGCATATGCTCAAAGTGTAACTGGGGAAATACAGCCTGTGATTTTGTGTTATACAACAGTGCAGTTTCTATGGACAGCCTTGGCAGACAGCGTAGTTGACTCGGAATCATGCTAGTAATTTATTGATATTACAATGCTTATTTGCATATATACTGAGCTCTATTTGCCTGTGTGGTGCATAGTAATATATCTGTTTTGCAGCCCAGATTTGCACAAGCCTCTGAATGATAACTTTTTCCCTGCATTTTTCAATCAATTCTTCCAACCAAGTGTGTACTATGTTTCTGAATCCTGCCAAAACAAAGCTATAATTATTCTTAGTATGTCCACTTCCCATCATAGGTAACAACATATGGCAAACATTCCATCATTAACAAGAAAAAAGCACAATGGTCCCACTGGTAGTAAAACTCAACAGGCTTTAATGTATACACGAGCAAACATCCAATATTAACGCTGACAAACTCAATTTTACGTTTTCGTCCCACAACTTCCTCAGATAAATGTTCTCTCAAAACCACCACCTTTAAACAGTAAGCAATTAATTTGTGACCAATGAAAACAAAGAAAAGATAATGTGTAATACAACAATATGTGCTTAAAACATTAAAAAAACACATTCTACCTCCTAAAGTGTCTAATTCATAAAATGCATAGAATTTATACAGTCCTTATGGCACTTAATGTTTGATTTTTATAATGCAATTAAAATATACTATTTAATTTATTAGTTTAAAAACAAATATGGTATAAATAACATCTTCATCACCTTGTCTGCACATTGAATGGCAGTGGAGTTTTATGGTGTCGAGTGCCCCCCCCCCTGCCCAACCCACCACACACACACACACGGCAAAATTTTAAGTCAAATCACACTGCAGCATGTCTTTGGGATGTGAGGCAGCAATGCTAACCACTGCACCACTGTGGCCGCCCCTATGGTATAAATAACATAAAATACCATAAACATGTTTTTTTCTAAAAGCTCGCAGCTCCCTCTAGTGGACAAACATTAAAGCAATATCCATTTGTTGGATGCATTTTTTCTTTTGTCAACCATAAAAAAATTATTTATTACAGTTCATGAACACTTTAAAACTTAGCTTATAAATAATGTGAAGTTCAAATTTGTTTACATTTTGTATAAATAGTCAGTGTTCTATAACTTGACAGATCTAAGTTTTAACACTGGGGTGAGCGAAATCATGTCATTTAAACCAGGGTGTCTACAAGCTTCTAACACTATTTGCCAGTAGAGTTCCCTGTATTCCACTCTTGTTTCCCACAGTCTGCCCCTTGGATCAATGGCTACTGTCTCAAGAGCAAAAAAACTATATTCGGCATCTTTACATTAACAAGTATGTCTATACAGGGCATTATTCTCATGTTTCATCCTTATATCATAGAGATGTTCATACAATCTTTGTTTTAGCTTTCTCTCACTTTTACCTACATAAAATGAATCACAGGTCTTGCATAAGGCCAAATAAATAATACCCCTCGTGCTACAATTAACAAATGTGTTCAAAATAATCTTCCAATTTCTTGCTTTTAAGAACAAAACATCCCCTGTCAACAAGTGGGAGCAATAATTACAGCTCCCACATTTAAACACACCTTTTTTACTCCTCATGTTTTTTTCTAAACTACTTCTATAAACGCCCCTTTCTAACAAACTTTTAATATTGTTGCCATATTACAATCGATTACCATACGATTATCATCGTATTTTTTTTAACTATATATGCCTTTTTTTGAAAAAAAAAAAAGTCCAAGAGTCCAAGAAACTCGCCAGAGATAGTTGCATATCTCAATAAAAAACTACGTGCTACCTTGAATTTTACAAAACCATGGGGGGTGGTCTTTAGGTAAGACCCCCTTCTAAATCCCACTCAGGTGACTGTCCTGTTTGTGATGTTGATGATGGTAGAGTTGATGTAGATGAGAACCCTACACAAGAACTTAGACGAAATAAATTAAGTAAAGAAAAAAAAAAAAATAAATGAAATTAATACCACCACTAAAACTTGCATCTAACTAATAACAACACAATAACAACAATTTTTTTTTCACCACAATGGGGGATTGGGGGAAGGGCGACTTTTTAAGATTTATAATTTCAGATGTGTCGCCTTATATTAGGCTCATTAAACCTGATAAAGGTGGGGTTTTAGTGATTTTTAATGACATCAATATAAAAGAAAAATGTCTCATGTTTTTTGAACTCCTGGCTTATTCTGCAGTGTCTATCAATGAGTAAATCCTAAGATCCACAAGGATTTATTTAACCTTCCAATGAGGAGAAGAATTTCTTGAGCAACAAACTAGACTTGATGCAACATGTAGGCAGAATCATTTGTTTACTCTTTAAATAATACTACTGAGTTTTTGAATTCACCTTTAAATTCTCCTGTGTTTAGAAGATTACTATTACCTCGTTTTTAAGTTAGTTAAAAGAAGGAAGTATTTGTTTTTTTTTCTTCATGAATGTAACTTCCTTAAGGAATTATTCCTTATCGTGGTTTATCCATTATCTTTGGATGAGAACTTATAGGAATTTAGAATTGGATTTAGACGGAACTTTCTGAAAAAGGAATGTTCTCACATTTTTGCACTAATTCTCAGGCCATTTGGTCTATTATATGTAAGAACTGGCATTTCATTTCCAACAACACTTTCTTAGTTGAAAAAATTTAGGTATTTAGAGTTTACTTATAAGAGGGGAGTAAAAAAAAAAATTTTACAGAGGAATAAGAAAAAAAAAAACAAAGTAGTTAGTTAGTATGTTCTCATGTATGTTTTTTTAATTGGTTGCAGGTGTGTAGAACGGAAACAGTTAAGTTAAGTTTTTGGAACACAATTAGGAACAACAAATGTCAAATGCTTGGCTAAACATGTTTATTCTTACCCAGGTCACAGTTTTGAATTTATGGTAATTGACATGTTCCTACTAGCATTAGAGGTGGTCCTTATTTCTCTCATTCTTGAGACCGAGAACTGAAATGGCAAAACAGTTAGATGCCTTCAGGTTGTTATATGAGATGACATATTTATTTTCCTGGAAATATGAGTTCTAGGGATGCCTGTTTATTAGGTAGTATATGTTTAATTTTTATTTTTTCATTTAGGATTTTTTTTATATATATATATATATATCCTGTTATGTTCGTTTAGATTTTTAGAGACTTTCATTAGATATTTATATACTTATAATATTATTAGTGTATGGTTCTAGCTTTCTGAATTTGTGATGCTTTCACGAATATTTTTATGTGAGTTTCTGTTGTTTTTTATATTTACCCTTGTATGGGTAGGTTTATTTAACATTTTTTTCCTGTAAAGGAAAGTTTTTATTATATATTTGATAAAATATTTATGTATACATATAATTTTAGTTTAATGAAGTGGGTATGCGCTGCGTTATTCAGTTGATTTGAGCATTGACTTTGTTTTTAAGCTTGTTGATTTAAACTAAGTGTGGCGTTTTTGTTTATGTCATTTCTTTTTACTTGTTACTTTTCTCTGATGTAATATTGTTACCCCTCAGGTATGTCTATTTCAACTCATTATCAAAAACGTGTTTCAAATCTGATACTTTTGCAAAGTTTTTCCATTCTTTGTCTATTATTTTTCTAAACAGTCCAGCTTCACCATCATATGTGATCACAATACCTGAACTGCAATTGTCATTCATGTTTTTTTTTTTGCATCTTCCAAATTTCTCTCTAAGTTAACCAATTCTGGTTTCCCTAGTATAGGGGCAAATCTAGTTTTTCTTCCTGCCAATACTTCTTTGTACATTTGGTCAAAAGTTCTAAAGGATAACCCCTATCAACAAACAACCCCTTTAAATTTTCACATTCTCTATAGAAAACCTCATTGTCAGAGGTCATTCTACTTACCTACACAAGTTGACCTTTTATAACTCCCCTCTTTTGGTGGGGTGGATGGGTACTTGTGTAGTGTAAGTAAGAATTCGAAAAGGTATCCTTGCGAAATATTTTAGATGTAAAACCCCCATTTGACTTTTGTATGTTAATGTCCAAATAGTTCAACTGATCATAACAAAATTTATGTGTAAATTTTAAAAACACAGTAGTCTCATTAATGTATTCAACAAAACTTTTGAATGTGTCTTCATTGTCAGTCCATAAAAACATAAATCATCTAAAAACCTACCATAAAAATTCTAAAAACATCTATAATCAGAATTTAATATATATTTATTTTCCCAATATGCCATTATAATGTTTGCATAAGTGGGGGCACAGTGTGCACCCATTGCCACACCACTTAGCTGCTTGTAATATTCACCCTCAAAAAAATGAAGTTAATCTTTAAAACTAATGCCATTAAAACTAAAACTGTTCTAAATTCATTGAAAGCTATTTATTTGTATCCAACCAACATTTCTTCAAACCAACCTAACCCCATATCATGTGGTATACAAGTAAACAAGTCAATGACATCCAGAGTTGCAAAACCCACTTTTTCTGTATAAAATGTACTATCTAATTTTCTCAAAAAATCCCATGAAACCTTAAGTATATTAGTATTGTCCATAACTGATTTTTTAATCTTTTTATCCACATATTTTGCCAACGGGGTTGTTACTGACCCTTCTGCAGAAACTATAGGCCTTAAAGGAGGGTCACTAACATATTTATGTATCTTTGGTATACCAAATATTGATGGTACTTTAGGCTATTCCACATGCAAAAAGTTCTACGTTTCCATGTCTATTAGTCCATCAATCAACAAATCATTTAAAACTACATATATTTTCTTGTAAGCTATATTAATTCCTTCTGAATTCCCCCATCTCCATATGTCTGAAAGGCTAATGCAAAAAGACCCTGTAAACTATGGTTCAAAAAACTACCAAGGGAAGAGATGGGGGCCACAGGCAAAGCAACAACAAGCCTGGAATTAACTGACACTATTAGTAAAGAAGGTTTTAAACATTCTTATAAAGGTTTTAACATTTTTAACTATTCAAGTTTGACCGTGGGCCGGATTCATGAAGACTTGCATGGAGTCTAAGAGTAGAGTAAGACTCCATGCAGCCAACATGTCCGCCAAGCGATCCAGGAAAAGCCGGTAGGGGCATGCAACAGAGCTCCTAAAACGAGTCTTACATGGACAGGGCTTGGATATGCAAATTACCTCAATTGCAGGGGAAAGCTATGCAAATGAGGTAAATTTGCGATCCAGAAAACCCGAACCAGTCCGAGTAAGAGTAATGTTATTTGCAGAAATGTACACAGTTGACAACTGAGTACAATTCTGCAAATAGCAAAACAGAGCTGTGACAGCTCCAAAAAAGGGATGTATCCAGTTGAGGAAGCATGCCAATGGCCAAAAATACATCCATTGGCAATGTTCGCTGATGCAAAATAAAAATAAAATATTTTTTTTTTTTCATCCCGATCTCCGGTGTTTAAGCATATCGCAGCCCTGCACAAACGAGCTGCACTCTTAAAACCAGAAAATCAATAATTAAAATCCAAAAATGTGGATTATATTGTTATTCTTAACTTAAAATGCAAGGGAATGGCAAGCTGAAGACAACATGGCTACCGAGTAAAGGTTGCTAAGGGGGGGAAGCTCAGTATAAGAGATGTAACCAAGCATTAGTAGGCAATCCTACGCAAATGAGGGTTAGGATAGTGAATCTCAAGTTTACATAGCAAATGAGCACAGTCAGTGGAGTGTAGGAGTAGGATAAGTGGAGTAACAGAGTTGAAGAAAGGTGACATCACGAGGGGGTATGTATGAAAGAAGTGAAGCTCATTGGAGCAGAGTGGCATGTGTCAGCTGTCAGTTACACATCACTGGAAGAGGTGTGTCAACAGGTAGGCTAGCTAAAGGCAAGAAATTGAAGGTGTATGCCATGGATAACACTAAAGTTTCTTGCTGAAGTGCCTGCAACATGCATGCATGTGGGTGCACACCTGTACATCCGAGTAAGACTGTGTGTGCACGTGTAAGCCTATGTGTGCGCGTTTAAGCCGGAGTAAGCATGTATAAGGCTGTTTAAAGTTGTGTAAGCGCATTTGCGCCGGTGTGCACGTGTTTTACCAAGAATAAACAGGTTTTAGTCCATGTAAGCATGTGTGCGCGTGTGTGAGCTGGTGTGAGTGTGTTTGCATTTGTGTGCATGGTGCTGCCCCCCTGAAGAAACAGAAATGGAAAAGGAAGCACAACAAATAGTAGGAAGTTAACCAGGGAGTACTAGCAGAGCTAGCAGTTGAAAACAATCAGAATCAGGCAATTACACAAGAAGTACACTATCCCTGCCCAGCACTTAAAAATCTGCAAACAACATTACACTATGTTTCTCTCAAGAGACACTGCAACACTGCAGTAAGCTAATAGAAGTGAAAACTGAAAAAGCTTTACTGAGACAAAGAAATGTTAGGGGCTGCCACTGCTGTTATAAGGCAACATATGCAACATGCTGAGGGTGGTGACAATGCGAATGCTGCTGAACAACCCACAGTGAGGAGACGGAGAACAGTGTACAGCCCCAGGGTAATCTATCAGGGGCTACGTGAGCTGGAGATAGTAGAGCACTATAGAGTGGACAGAGACCTCTTGCAGCAAATTGTTGAGCTGTGCAGGCCACGCCTCACACACAGAACCAACAGAGGGGAACCCATCCCACTGGAAACCAAGGTATGTGTTGGCCTAAGAATATTAGCAACAAATACCTTCTAGAGACCAACTGGTGATATGATGGGGATATCACAGGCATCAGCATCCAGGGTACTGCACCAGTTCCTGGATGCCATGTCAGCACATGTCGGTGATCATGTATATTTCCCCAATTCCTGTGAGGTATTGGCCAGCAATATGCATCTCTTCCAGCAAATAGCGGAATACCCTGAGGTAGTGGGTGCAATAGACTGCATGCACATATGCATCAAAGCACCAGCCGGTGAGCGGGGTAGGGTCTACTTCAACCGCAAGGGCTTCCCCTCCATCAACTGCCAGGTTGTCTTTGATGCCCAGGGCAGAATACTGAATGTGTGTGTGCTGGCTGCCCTGGAAGCTACCATGATTCCCATATCTGGCATCTGACACAGCTGTACCAGACATTTGCCAATGGGGACATCCCTCATGGTCACCTAGTGGGGGATGCTGGCTATGCACTGGAGCTGTGGCTGATGACACCCATCAGAAACACACACACCTGAACAGGAATTCCATAATGAGGCACATGCACAAACACGAAATGTAATCGAGTGTATGTTTGGCCTGCTCAAGTCATGGTTCCTTTGCCTGGGCACATCTGGTGGAGCCTTGCAGTACTCACCAACTACATGTACCCAAATTGTCATGGTATGTGCTATGCTACATAATATGATCCTGTGAAAACAGCTGCAGCAGGAGCAGCATAGGCCTGGGACAAACAGCCCCCCCACCATTGCCAAGGCCATCACAGGCAGAGCATGACTCGGAAGAGGAACAACCTGAGCCTGCCCCAGTAGACAGAAGGAGGCATGCCCAGTATGCTTTGGCCTTGGCAAAGAGGCAATGCATAGCACACACACTGGCTCAGTAAGAACCCTGGAAATGATACTTCTCTCTGACTCACGCATACAGTAAAAGGGATGCCTAACTTGACACTACCTGTGTCCAAACATGTATAGGGAATGCAGTATGTGCATCCAACATAGGCAGCCCTGCAGCACCACCTGAGGCATGATTGCCATGTGTTAAGCAATATAAAGCAGTGCTAAACAGCTTTCACCACCATTTAGTATATGTAAAACAATTGCACACACTAACACTAGCACAACTGTGGTCAATGTTGAGCAATACTGGGCAAAATTCAGCAATGTTGGTTAACGTTGAGCAATGTTGGACAAGCTTGGTCTACATTGGGCATAGCTGAACAAAAGCCAACATGCTCATATTTGCTCTACTGGCCCTTGCACAGTCTGGTCTGCTCAGTGTTAAAATATAAAGCAGTGACAGGCCTTGAACTCAGGATACTGTGCACTACAGTCATAGTACTGAACCCCTAAGCCATGACAGTATTGCACTGGTTAGCCTGTGTGAAAAAATGTTGATAAGTCTATGCAATGTATCTCATGGAAACCCTGCAGGCACAGCATAATCCCTGTTGAGTTATCACACAAAGATGAGCCCTGCAGTAAGAATAGAACCTGATTTTTAACACACATATAGTATAAATGTTAATATTGGTCATGTTCACACACATTAACAAATGTAGTGGACTTCAGACAGCAACATACTGAAAGGTCACACTGGGCATGCTCACACACTTGAATAAATTAGACAAATGTCAGGCAGCAAAACATTGAAAGGACAGACTGGGCATGCTCACACACTTAGGCCATGTCTGAGTACAGCAGTGGGCCACGCATATCCGGCAGTTGCATGTGTTAACCCAGGAACCTCTCACTATTTACCAATCCGCCTTGTGCACACAGTTATATGGCAACAGACACATATATAATATATTGGAACCCTGTCGTAGTAAAATATGTTCTGCAGATACTTAGGTTGTTCGTAGAAAGTGGGAAAGCAAAGAAGCTAAAAAACCTGCAATCAGTAGCATCAATAAACAATGTGCATCCCGAACATTACCATAGGTGCATAGGTTGATACTAGCCTATCTGCCCTAGGGCATGTATAAGCCTAGCCAGAGTGTGTTTGGCTTTCGCAGCCCTGTTAGATTAATAGACTGTGCCTGTGAATAGTAAGTCAGACAAGATAGGCCTTGTACATTTAGTTTATTGTGCCTCTGTCTAGCAGGGACCCAGAAGAGATCCCAGGGGTAAACATACCATCACCCATCCACTCATCAATATGTCTCCTGTAGGGGGTCAGTGGGGGGCTCTGCCTATGCAGGACTGGGATCCCATTCCAGAGTGAGGGGAGCCTCTGGGATATGAATGTGTCCCTCCAGCATGTCCTATAAATATCTGTGCTGAGGTGTAAGTCCCTGGAGCGTGTAGCTCTAAGGGATCCGGATATCCTGAGGTGGAGCATGTCCATTAATTCTCTGTTGGACATGGCTGTAAGCAACAGGCACAGATTGAATCCGAGTAGGCGGTAAGCAACTGAGTAGAGCTGGAGTTACCTTAGCCGAACTGCACAGGGCATCTGTGTGAGTCCCTAGATCCACTTGGTGAAGTACTTTTGTGGCCATTACAGCTGCTGCAGGT
The DNA here is from genome assembly GCF_019279795.1 of Protopterus annectens. Taxonomy (NCBI): domain Eukaryota; kingdom Metazoa; phylum Chordata; order Ceratodontiformes; family Protopteridae; genus Protopterus; species Protopterus annectens. The sequence goes on along the minus strand of NC_056739.1, from coordinate 695,105,326 downwards.
GTCAGGTAAAGTACATCCCAAATGGGGCATTGTATCTAGTCATGGGCCTCATGAGTATATGGGCACAATGACCTTACTTGATCTAGATGTGAAACCTTTTGGGATAGGGTGGGCTATATAGAATGTCTATCTAACCACTTTGGCAATGTGATTGTCAAAGGCAAGATTCCAAACTACTCGTGTCCCCAAATCCCTAACAACTTCTACCGTACTTAATGTATTAACACCTATGTGGTAATGTGTGGGCACTTTGTTATTCCCAAAGGGGATGACTATGCATTTAATGGCATTCAGCTGTAGTCCATTGCTCTGGCACCAGTTATTCATCTCTGTGAAACCCTTTTGGAGGATGCTTGTGCCAACTGGAGAGTCAGATATGGCACCCAGTTTGCAGTAATCTGCGAATATGGTCAGCCATATTCCTCCTGTGTTAGCCTGTATGTCAGAGGAATATATACTGAACAAGAGAGGTCCCAGGACTGAGCCTTGTGGGATGCCATGTGTAACTGGTGTAGAGTCAGACATGGCACCTGCAATACTTACCATGTGGGTGCTATCCCTGATCCACTTAGCAATCCATCTTGTGACATATGTGTCGATATCTAAGCTGGTGAGCTTATGTATGATGCCCGAGTGGGGTATTGTTTTGAAGGTATTTGCGAGGTCCAGGTAGGGTGTGTGGGTTACCTTCCCTACGTCTATGGAAATGATAACTGTTTAAAGAAGTCGACCATGTTTAAGAGGCAAGATCTGCCCACAACAAAGTCGAATTGTGAAGGATCCAGTGTCTGTAGGTTCCTGATGTCTGTGTGTATGAGTTCCATGATGATACGCTCCATAGCTTTGAAGACCAGGCTAGATAGGCTTATAGGGCAATAGTGTCCGGGGTCTGTTGTGTCACCACCTTTGTGGAGCGGGACCACTGTTGCTGTACGCCATTCCTTGGGTGCATATCCTGTAGTAAGTCTGATATTGAACAGTGACTTCATGTGAGGGTTACGTTCGTCATGAAGCTTGTGTAAGATGTAGGCCGGGACACCGTCCAGTCCCATTGATGCTGTCTTGTCTGCTTTGGAGAGAGCAGCACTCACCTAATCATCTGTGATGTCAGGGAGGCTACACTCTCTTGGGATGGACATCTGCTCATTAAGAGGGATGGGGGGTGACATTTTTCACTGAACCTGTTTGCCAGGATGTTGGCAATGTCTGTGGGTTCAGTGTATGTATTGTCATTTTGCAGTAACTCACAGCATATCTGGGAGTTGGCACCCAGGTTCATGACATAACTAAAGAAGGCCTTGTGATTGTCCTCAGTGTCTGGTGCAATTTGCCTTTTGAAGCAGGTCTTACATGAATTCATGAGTGAACGTAGCTTCTTGCTAGTACTGATCAGAGATGCCTTCCCTTTTTGGTATTGTGTTCTATCATGTAGTAGCCCCCTCCTTTTGTTGTATAGCTTATTTATGGCCGGGGTCCACCAGACATGTCCCCTGCCTTTGGAGGAGTGAGTCTTGTTGTTATTTGGGATAGCACGATCCATGCATTTCAGTAGGTGTCAATAGAATGTGTTTGTAAAAGATTCAGCGGTCTGAGCCGTATTCACCTCTGTCCCAGGGTCTTTGAAGGATACCACCTCGGTGTTGAGAAGTGTGGCATTTGCTTTTGGTAAGTTCTTCACCGAGAGAACCTAGGATGGGGGTGCAGATGGCATATGGATGTCCATTGAGATAAATGTATGGTCTGACCTTACCAATGAGTGGCATACCTCTGGTGTGGAACATGGAATCCCCATGTTGGTGATGATCAGGTCCAATATGTTTTCCCCTCTTGTGGGTGTGGTGACCAGTTGTGACATAGCATTTGGGTTTAGAAATCCTAGCAACCATTGGGCGAGGGTGTTGGGGCTTGAGTAGTATTCCCAGTCAATGTTTCGGTAGTTGAAGTCACCCCATATAATGGTGTCTGTAGAGACCGTCATATTCTCCAGTGTTCCCAGGAAAGCTGAGTGGGGTTCCTGAGTTTGGGAGAGTGGTCTGTAGCAGGCTACAAATTGAAAGGCAGTTCTTCCCACTGTTAGTTGCACATGTATGGTCTCTGATGCTTCCTGCAGTGCTACTAACCTGGAGGTGTGTGTATCTGTGATATATACGGATACTCCCCCTAAATTTGTTGGTCGGTCTGAGTCTTGTGGCCAAAAAGCATGGTATGAAGTATAACCTGGCAGTGCTTGTGTGCTTTTGGGAGCCTGAACCAGGTGTCTGGTACTGCACAGATATCGACATTCCCCATACTGAGGAGAGTCTTGGGTGCGTGCATTCTGAGGTGTAGATCAGCATGACCCATAGTGTCTTTTACCTTGTATTGTCTATGAAGGTGGGTTTGTCTTTTGAGCCTTGCCCATAAAAGGCACTGTGGGGGTGGCAACAGCCTTAGTCAGTATTCGAAAGTCCAAGGGTGACAGGTGCAAGCTGTCCAAAGCGAAGCTACGTGGCATGTTGAGCATGTCAACCCAGGCTGACAGACACTGGATCCCCTTTGAATGACACCAATATGTTAGCCAGCTGTTACACTTGATCAGCTTGTCTGTATACTGTACCATCATTCTTGGTGAGGGTAAGATGCTACACAAGGTCAGGGTCATACTGGCCTGGGTTACATGATCAGAGAGCTCCTCTATGTCTCTTGTCATGTAGTTTAGGGAGGAACATCTGAGGTCATTCACACTAGCATGGACAATGATGGAGCCATATTTGTACTTGCTTTGGAGTGACCTGAGTGCATCTGTAATGTGGCGGAACCTGCCACCCGACTGACAGCTCAAAGTGTCCTTCTCCTTGTTCAGCCTGCTGAGTGTGACATCACTGTATCTGACAATAGAGTCACCTATTACAAGTGTAGTAGGTGTGTTGTCTAGCCCTAAGAGCAGTGACTGTGTGGCACACTGACTGTGAACCATGTGATATGTGGGTATTGTTGTGGGGTAGCAGTTGTTTGGGTGTCTGCTTAGGAGGTGTCTGCTGCTTAGGCAGTTATTATTTAGAGCCTCCACGTATGTATTTGTGTGGTCATGTATTTTGTTTGCTGTCGCTATAGGTCTATGTGAGACTGGATTTGTGGTGTGTGTGGTTACCTTCACCACCTGATAGACTGTGCCGGTCATGGGTCGAGAGAGCTCAGCCTCCTGTTTGTCTATATAGTTGCATCTCTCACATATATCTGAGTTTGCTGGGAGGAGGTGAGGGTTGTCTGTGTACATAAGGCAGTTGTAACATTGCCTCAAAAGTCCCATATTCACCAGCTGGACTGGAGAGTACACACGAAACCAACCATTGGACATGCCAGGATATTATGATGACATACTCTCTGTTGACTGATCAAAAGGGATCAGTAGGGTTATAAGTGTGTAAAAGAGTATAACAGGGGTTTAGTGCTCAGGTTTGTTGGTGTTTTTGAAAGAATATCTGCGAAGGAGTCCAGACAGAACCATGACATTTCCTTCAGCTATGTCATACACAGCATAGTACACTCATATATGTCCTGAGTCAGGGCCAACTGTACCTGACTGACAATGCCGACATCCTGTCAGACAGGCCCATACATACATACCCACCTCCCACTGATAAATGTCCCTATCATCATACCAGGAGATAGCACATGTAGAATGGGTAAACAGCTCCTTCCAAAGCCAAAAACATGGCATCAATTGGATGACATTGTTTCCTTATATGTGTCATAAGTGAACTACAGAACAAACAGACCCTGCACCTGAACAGTCTGTTGAGTCTCACCCTCTCTACAGGATCTGAAACTGTTGAATGTGTTACAGCAACATATGGCACACCCCATAAGTGTTGGTGCACAACAGACCATGGGAACCATAGTCCTATAAGCCTATGACATCTGATCTGCAAGGCCATTGAGTCCATCATGACTGAAGTCATAAACAGAGCTATTGGAAGCCGACAAACACACAGCCCTACCAACTGTGGTATGATCATGGGCAGATCATGGTTCCCAAACCTGCTAGACTGTTTGCAAGGCAGCCACCCAGGATGCACATCACTGAAGAGAGCTACACATGTCTCACATAGACTCTGAATAGTCCTTTATCAACATCACAAACACATGTTGTATCCACAAAATCAACAACCTATGCATAAATATGTATTGTCATATGAAGGAATGGCAATTTGTCCACAGAGAGATCACACAAGCTAAGAATTGTGGAGTCCTGTTCAAGCTGTTAACACCTGCTGACCTACATGGTTCATTCCTGGGATTGCATAAAACAAAGTGCACACACATTACCATGCCCAGTCTGATGATGTCAGCATCCTACAAATATAGCAGGAGAAAAAACGCCCCTTGTAAAGCATATAGCGCATTGTGTTAATGCATATTTCTGTAGTATCATAACATAGTTAGGTAGAGGTTTGATTCCTGCAATTCTTCAGTTTGTTTGTGTGTGTGTGATTTCCTGTGAGAGGAGTGCCCTTTTTGGAGACTAGGAAAACACATTAAAAGAGGTAGATTTTTCTTTGGCAAGTCTGATCATGTCAGTATCCCACAAATACAGCAGTGGAGACAAAAACTTCCAGTAAAGCATATAGCACATCGTGTTAATGCATATCTCTGTAGTATCATAACATAGTTAGGTAGGGATTTAAATCCTGCAATTGCTCAGTGCTTGTGTGTGTGGGTGTGTGTGTGTGCGTCATTTCCTTTGGAAGGAGTGCCCTTTTTGGAGCCTGGGAAAACACATTCAAAGAGGTAATCTCTTTTTTGGCAAGTCTGATGATGTCAGTATCCCAGAAAAACAGCAGTGGAACTGAAAGCTTCCAGTAAAGCATATAGTGTTGTGTCAATGCGGATCTTTCTAGTATCATAACATAGTTAGGTAGGGGTTTGAATCCTGCAATTGCTGAGTGTGTGTGCATGACACTGTTGGTCAATGTGTTGTGGGTTTTGCTTTTACAACTGTATGACATATCAGTAAAACAACAGTATGTGCATTGCACATTTCAGGTATCTGTGTGGCACATACATATATGTACATGTGACCTCAGTTGTTATCTGTGTGGCAAATACATATATGTACATGTGACCTCAATTAGTTCATAGGTGTGAAGCCTGCTTTCTACAAGAATACATCTTTTACCATTGACAGTCTGTGCTGCTGCTTCTCAGACCTTAGGTCACATATGTATGTATGTGGCAAGGCCAGCCACTGTAGTGATCTGTGGCCTAGGTCATCTGTGTCACACACACCCATGACAGTTTCTATAGAATAGTGTGAGTGAGGGTTCATGCCTGGGGTATATGTCAGACATGTTCAAACACAACACAGTCTGTCAATAATAGCATTGCTGGGGCTGGTACTGCCACTACGGGAGCGGCTGGGACTTGTGTGTCATCCACGACAAGTGTCAGCTGATGATGTTGCTGGCATACGTCCACGTCGACGTCTCAGCTGTCCTGCACTGTCTTGGCACATGGACATTACATTGCGGAGGACATCTAGTGTCTCCCCCAATGTCTATCAATGACCTCGGTGTAATTATGGATGGCACCGGCAAGGTCATGGATACTGTCATTGATAGCAGTGTTGTGAGCCCTCTGCGCCCTTAGTCTCTGCGCGGTGTACCGTTCCATACATGCCTGTGCCTGCGTTATAGACCGGAACATAGCTGAGGTTGTGAGACCTGTGGGGGCACGTCTGCCAGGGACATTACGACCAGCAGTGCTCCCACGAGCACCCCTGGACATATGCCTATGTGGTACCATTCCAGGTGTCTGGGTATGGCTGCTGTGTGGGGTTACATGTGCCATAGATACCACACTATCCTGGTCGATGCCTACTGTATGCTGCTCCTCCGCTAAGGCCATTGGTGTTGAGGGATGTATCAGCAGTATGAATGTGCGCATAGATGGGGTGGACAGCTGTGTACTGTCGATTGGCAGACCAATGACAGACCCTGACAAACCTGCCTGTGCCACTACACATGTGTCATCATGTCCACTATTTGTGGCAGTGACCTCAGGTTCCCTGCTGCACTCATCCAATACCTCAGCACCTGTGAGAGGAAGACAGGAAACACACTTCACAATCTGTACAGGATGTTAGCACACATGTACACATGAACACATGCACCCATGCACACATGCACACATGCACACATGAACACATGCACACATGCACACATGAACAAATGCACACATGCACACATGCACACATGCACACATGAACACATGCACACATGCACACATACACTACTCAGTCAAGTTGACACACACACAGACACACACACCAACAGCAATACGGAACATATTCATTAGTGGTTGATGGTGCAGTACAGTATCACAAGCCAAAGAGTCCTATCACACGTGTCAGCATGCAGGGTGTGTGTTACTCAACACCATGCAGTGTGAGTGTGGAGAGTCCTTGTAGATAACAGTATATATGTCGTTAATGCATGTGTGTTGTTCAATGATTGGCCTCACCTTGGAACACAATGTGTACATGGGCACAGCATTGCTGTGCAAGTCTGAAACACTTTCCAATGTCCTGTGCACCATCACTCATAGGTATAAATACCATGGCCAGATGCACACAACTGTCAGGTGTATAGCAATGAATGCTATGTGTATTACTGTAGTTACTGTAACTGGATGTAGTGTAGTACCATGAGCCATCATCAGGCAGCATCATGTGGTCACTTAAGGCCACTAATGTATGTCACACTGGCAATTATCTTGCTGTACCTGACCTGCACCACTTTGGCTACATTAACCATTTCACAGCCAGTTGTCACATGGGTATGTAAGGTGTTCAACAGGGAGCATTGCCTAACATGAATGTGTTGTGTTTTGAAGTGTGTCACACTGCCCCATGATAGGCCTCTACCCCTCAGGTATAGTATGTGGGCTGTGTTGATGACATTTGGGATACTGGAGTATGACCTTACAACAGGTGTCTACATATGCCATGTGTATCATATTACCACTTACTGCATATGACAAACTGGTGTATGTTGTGTGCATGTGTATTGACTCTGCCTATACAATGTCCACTACAGTGTACCACAATTGGTTGGGATGATCTGTGTATTGCATGTGTTTGAAGCAGATACTCATGTTACTGGGCTGTGGATAGTCCCACAGAGAACATGCAGAGCATGCATTATATGTAGGTGTTTTACATGTGTATATGGCCTACAAGTCTCCTATGACATGCACATGTTATATGCTATATTAAATGTAGAACACTCACCAGCATGGGTGTGCTGTCTTGCTATCACACCAGAGGGACCTACAAGGATATGAGACAGTTTGTCAGTGTCAACAACTATGGCATTGCTGCTGTGTGTTTGCAGTTTCACAGTAGTACAAGAGGTGACAGTCACAGGCATACAAATTATGTTACAAATTATCAGTATTGCATGACACCAGGCTCCACATCTTCTGAATACACAGTACACATCTGATAAATGCATGTTCTAACAATTGCTCTAACAGTAGTCTACAGATATGCAATGTTACCTGCACGCTCTGTATCTACGTGCTGGATGACTCCAGCCTCCATGATGACACATGTCTGTTGTACTGGTTGGCCAGGAGCCACCACGCTGAGGAGCAGCTCTTCCACTCTGGTGAGGGGGAGATGTGTTGATGCACCACCACCTGTGGCAAGCTGCTGTCTGTGGACATCGGAGGCATGCTGCCGAACATGTCTGATTAAATCACTGCAGTGATTGCGTACCTGCTCATAAGTCCGGTTATGCATGCCTACATCATTCAACCGATGGGCAACATCCTGCCGCAGTGCAGTGCATCCATGCTGGTCCTGGCTGGATCTAAGAACAGCAGGTTGTAATTATGTATCAGGGCATCAAAGATGACCTCCTCCTCACGGGAATAGGCAGGTTTCCTGTTGTGAGACATATTCCTGGAAGACAATAAAACAGTAATTGTGAGCAAGTCATGTGGCACACTTAACATGCTAAAGTACAGACATCAATGAAATGCCATATATAGCAACCTATTGGCTGTCAGTAGATACACACCTTTAATACCACATAGGAATCCTCAGCCCACAGCTGCCTGACAGTGCCTGGCACATACTATATACCAAACCTTGTTCTGCACAGCAACAAAGTGAAACCTGTGTGTAAGACTATACAACAGTACATGGCACACTCTATGTGACACAATGCACCACCTAGCCACAGGGGGTGTATATGAAGCTAATGCATGCAGACATTTTTCATCCATTGAAATGAATGTAAAGTACAGTTAAACTATTACCACTACACCATGCTACTTGTTAATAGCAAACCCCTCAGTAACAAATGTACACATTCATCACTATAGGTGGCTTACTGCTGTACTACACTATACATGTTGCTAGATATGCACATATATCCTGTGACACACATACCACCAAGGCCATGTTACAGGCATACCCACACACACATCAGACATACCTACAAGACACAAAGGTATAGCAACCCAGATTAGTTTTACCTGTGTAACATACAGTACTGTGTGTCAGCACCTACAAAACCTCATGCCTGAGGTATGTAATGTGTGAGGACTACAGGTAACAAACAAAACAGTGTGTCCAAGCAATGTGGATATAAACCATACTGTGCTGTTTAGGCCTACAGCTTCAGGTAGTACTACTGTTCATATGGGATTTGTATTCACTAGTGTTAACAATCAATAAGCATACATGTACTGCTTATGCCTACAATGGCACACTCCGGTCAACACCATGGGACTACGTCACACCATATGCCTTACTACTTTTCCTGCCTAGCAATAGCATACATATCTTTTGCTGGGATTAGAGCTACAACACTACATACCATGATATACACAGTTTCCCACTAGGCTATCACACATATACACAACTTTGACACATTCGCCTACACATTCACCATTACACCCAGTCAACCTCAAATAGCAAGTAATGCAACAAATACATGCATGTGTGTATCGGGCCCTAGGTAGCTAATAGGCTATTATCCGTAGGGCCTATGGAAGCCTAGCCATATGGTACCCTGTCCTTCAACACCCATGTAATGTAGGTTCATGTGCCCCTGTCATGCAGAACCACAGAGGTGACTCCCGGGTTGTGTTTCCTGTCTCACATCCACTCATCATGATTTATTCATGACAACTGCTAATGAGGACCTTCATTTGCTATTGATAGGTAGTTAGTTCCAGAGTATGGTATGTGTCTGAGATGATAATTTACCACTCCAGCATGTTCTGATTTTTGACGTTACAGGGTTTAGATCAGTACAGTGTGTAGCTTGTATGGAGTTTAATCTGTTTATATGGAGCATGTCCAACACCTGTAGGTTTGGCATAGCTTTTTATGTTAGGCAGACTTTGCCTCTGGGTAGGCAGTATGCAACACAGTGTAGCTGTGGTTTTGTAAGACAGTCTGCATAGGGCATCTGTTTGAGTCAGGTAATACTCTTTGTGAGGTATGTGTCTGGCATCTACAGTCACTGTGGATGTCTTCTGAGGTACATACCAACAGGGCCAATGTACTCTATGATGGGTGTTATGACTGATGAGTACAGTGGAACACTGACCTCTTTTTCCATGGATGACACACCTTTTCTGATGACATGTGGACCATACTCAGTTTACATGACTAGTGTGGCACTGTGATTGTCAATAGGGACACTACTGTCCACCTGTGTCCCACTTACAGTGTTGAGTAGACTACCACCTATGTGGTAGTTCATGGGTACAGGGTTTTTAACAAGAGGGATGGCAATACGTTTACAACATTGAGCTTGGGCTTACATATGAACATCCATTGGTGTACATATAGATATACATATAGGCACATATACAGTCCACCTTTCATGGTGGGAATACCAATTATGCAAAGGTTGAGAGGGATGCAGTTATGTAATGATATTGCACAGTCTTGTGCAGAATGCATGGAAGGTAGTCTCAGCCCATGTACCTTTAGCAGGGCCCCCTATCTGGAAGACTAAAAACCTAACAAATCATACCCACGGCATTTAAACACCACATATCATATGCCAGCACTGTATGCTGTCTTGTTTGCCACACACTACAACCTACATATAAAAATGCACATAACAACCTGCACCAACATATAAATGTCCACCCTTCACAAACAGTTGTAGTATGTCCCTTGCTCTATGCACATGTTCAGATGCTAATTTATCAGACACATAAATATCTCTCCATATGTGTGTGCTATACACACACAGGGTCCACTCTGTTGTAAGTTCATACACCTCGCGGATGACCTGTTGGGCCTTGCTACAACATGGACAGTTGTCACATGTGTGCATACAGTAATAGTACGGGGAGTATATATAGCTGAAAATGCTAACATTACTATACTAACCTGGTACAGTAGTTGCCAATGCTAAGCTACAAATTATGTTACTATCATGCATGTCTTACTCTGTCACATCCAAGTTTATATAGGTGTTTGCACTACTCCCTCAAACTGCCATTATACGCAGTACTGTACAGACCATAGATAACATGTTCAGATGTTCGACATATAATGCTGAGATACATATGTCACAGTTATGTCCCACTGCACACAGCTACACATTAATTTGTCCATGGCAGTAGTTATGCATGGCATCACTGCAGGCATACCTACTGCTGCCACATATGCATGTTTCTGAGTATGTACAGTACTATTCATAAACATCTACTACTTGCCGGTAACTACAAATCTGTTACATACCTGTTACTCACTTTCAGGTCTGTCTGTGTATGCTTTTCAAAGTTTGTTTTTATTTATTAAGTAAAGTTTTTTACTTAGTTGTTATTATTGGTTATTAATTAAGTTTTTTTCTTAATTAATATATTTAGGTTTTAAATAAGTAAATATATTATTTACTTAAGTAAAGATTTCTTTATTAAGTAATAAAGTTTGTCACTAGTTGCTGACACTTGCAATGTAATGATTGCATGTGGGGATAGCAAGTACAGTCTGCTTTTATTGGTATCTGCGCATGTGCATGTGATGCCCTCTGCACCAATTGGTGCACAGCATTTGGTAAATGCATACAGCCTGCTGTATGGTAATTGCAGTACTCACTGTCATAGCAACCCAATGCTATAAATTGCTAAGGTATGTAGGCGTAGCCCTTTCATATTTCCAGAGTGGGGCCCATGCTTGTTTGCTGTGGACACTGTTGTGTAAGTCAGAAGGTTGGTATACTTATAACTGAAGTTAGAGGTGTAGACAGTGATGCACATGTTGCACTCAGACCTGACTGTTGCCACTTGCAGTACAGAGCTATCAGTGTAGAGTTTAACTCACCCCTACAAATGCTTACACAACATTTATGTGACTATGTAGTTTCTTTTCTACTCATATAATTAACTGCCATACAAATGTAGTTATTGAGAAGTATTCTGTTGGCACATGAACTGTTTGTGAACTGTAATACTGTGAATATTAATGTACTCACTTCTGCAGGGTTTGTGGTTTTATTGTTGACATTCACACAGGGTTCACAGGACAACTGGACCATTCCAGTACTGTGTATGCCTACCTACATCTTTGGTAGACCCTAAACACACAAGTGTATTTAAAGTGTGTGTGTGTGGGGGGGGGGGTTGCTGACATACAAAGAGCATTATGTATTATTGTGTGAATGTTATCTTACTGGACTGAAAGGATTGGTGTGTACCTGTTAGTTTATCAAAGCAGGTGGTCTGTCTGCATAGTTCCCAACTGTGAACCTATCCAGATGGTAGTCAAATGTTACACTGTTATTCTTTGTCTGTGCAACCCACAGGTGTTTTCATCACTAGTACAATGGCATTGTTACAGTCAGTTGCTACCAGTACATGGCTACATCCTTTGGTATTTCTGTGTTGTACTCCTACATAAGGGTATGCTTGTGGAAGTCCTACCAAAGCTATTTGCAGAGTGTGTAACAGCAGGATAGCTGCTATGCCTGTGTGTTTATGCCTCTGCCAGGCCTATGAAACATTCAGATACATCTTTGCATGGAGTCAGGGATAGGTAGTTAAAAGTGAAGTACAACTTACACATAATAGAGACAGTAAGTGTAGACTTCTTTGAAGCAGTGCATATGGATTCATACTCCTTTTATGAAGTACAAGTGGTTTCTACTGTTATTATTGTCAGTATTCATTGTGTAACACCCTACCTTTCTGACTGACGTCAGTACTTTTCAGAGGGATTCAGAGGGACACAACTTAAATATGTTTCACAATCAGGGACATCCCTGTAAAGTAGTCACAGTTAGATAGTATGGCCTCTGCCCTAATCAGATTTGCCACTGTTTGCCCTGCTATGATACTGTGTGGGGGTTGTAAAGTGCCTCTGTAACATTATGTGCTGCTAGAATGGCTGCTTCTCATATTACACTCATGTAATGCATTCCACAACAATTGCTGGTAAAGATCCACCGAACAAGCTTTGTGTTATGGCCTTCCTATTTTTCCTTTACATTCAGTCATTGTACTGCATGATATTGAGCACCAGGTTATTGAATATCTGCTGTGGCTTAGTGGTAATTCATGCAGTCTATTGTGTCAATGGTCTGGGGTTCGAGACTGGCAGAGGCATTTTATTTTGCTGCTGAGCAGAACAGGGGCCCTGACATAGAGTGACTAAGGCACTTTTAAGCAGTTGTAAGCAGGTTTGTGTGGGTTTGCGTGATGCTTAGCAATACTAAGCTAAGCGCACACATGTGCACACTCGCTTAATCCCGCCTACTACTGCTTAAAAGTGCTTACTCCCGCTAACCCCCACGCTAATTTCTTTGAAAGAAAAGAAAATGGGGAGATAGGAAAGTGGTGAAAAAGGGGGCACAAAGAGGGAAAGACAGTAGGGAAACAAGCTCGGGATGTGCAGGACGGGTGTAGGGAAGGTCCATAGCTGTCCATTTCTTTACCAGCAACAGCTGTGCATGTGCAATAGCTTTGGGGTGAAATTTGAAACCTTCCACCCCTGAGAGAGGGGTGAGGACAACAAAGTATGTTGTACTGCCAATTGGAATTATCAGTTTACATGTCCAGTGGACATGTGTGCAAAATGGGCAGCTATGTATGGGGCGTAATTTTTTGCCCTTTTTTTTTCAGGTGAGAGTGGAAAGTGAGGTAGAAGAAGTAGGTATATTTGGGGAGGTAAGTTGGGGAGGTAAACAGACAAGACAAACAAGATGCATACAGGGGCGGTGTATGACACATGGGGTGGGTGAACACAATTGAAGGGGACGGATGTTTGGAAATTGCAAGCCCATGAGCCCACAGATGGTAACAGTGGAACTGAGATCCCCACCCATGGGCAGTCACCACTGCACCTTCACAGCCCCGAGGGTGGCTGTGCTGGGGGCTGCATAGGATGGGCAGGCTCACCCGTGAGATGCACCACTCTCGCTTCGAGCTGGCGTAGGGGATCAGCGACTGAACGCTGGATCTCCCTACGTACCTCAGCCCGGACCATTCGAAGGGTGACAGGTGGCCCTTCTCCACCCACGCTTGCACAGGGGGGACGAGCCCCATCCCCTGCAGCGCTTCCACCCGAAGGTGGCACAGGACCAATGGAGGAGGGGAGCCCGGGCTGGGCACCGGACCTGCTGGTACCAGGTGCACTCGCCAGCTGTGGAGCGACAGGTGGGTCTGCTAGGACGGGCCTTCCCATATGCTCTGTGATTAGGTGTGTTTAATTACAACATAAACAACAGCATTCCAATTTAGTTGTAACAGCATGCAGTAATATTCCCATTAACCCAACACACCAAGGTTCCAACAGTTGAACAGCAAGCATAACACATGCATATATTGAATGACAGTGGACATTCCAACAGCATGCAGGGATGATTGGTGGCAACAGGCCATCATTATAGTGGTGTTTGAACAGGGCACATGCATCAAAGTGAATGCAGATATTTATAGAACAATAGGACATATGTTCCAAAAAATGTTTTGTGATTACACATACCCATTGAGTTGTGGAATTGCATTGTTTATGCACATACAGTAGGATGTAGACAGAAACCTCAATTAGCATCTTTTAAGTATGTTTAGTCTACACTACATTCCTATTGACTGCAGGTGTATATCCCCTACATGTATTATTACACTTGGCAACATGCATTAGGTTGTGTAATGGGTTTGGCTAGTTCATTATATACCTGACCTATATCTGACATACTAACTGTCCAGGATGCAGATGTTACTGCTACATATTTATTGATTGTATTTATATTTCTATATCTACATATCTGGATGTGTTCATATGACATTTTCAGTTAGATTTGTACAGAACCCTATATGTCGTATAGCACACTCACATTTCTAGGGATATAATTAGCAAGCTACTCGTGTGCCAGATTTACTTATGCATGCCAGCCAGTACCTGACTGTTGAGGACTGTATATATGCTTCACAGCTACTAGCATTTCCATCAACCACTTTAGATGGGATTGCCCAACTGTGGGTTGCCAGCACTTATTAAAACAGTATTATTTGTATAATGCAAGGGTACAACAACATTTCAAAGTAAGTGACACAGACACACTCCAGGTTTTATACCTTTATTAATTACATTACACACTTTTCCACAGGCTCTCTCCTTTATTTGATATTACAGTGCATATGGAAGACATATTCAAGACATATTATATCTTTATTAATAGGTTAGAACACTCTTTTTCAGCCTCGCTCACTTATTTTATATGACAGTACCTGCAGAGATATTATTACAGACATATTTTACCTTTCTTAATGGGTTACTACACTCTTTTTCTGGCTCTCTGACTTATTTTATATAACAGTACATGCAGAGGACTTATTCAGGGCATTTTATGGCTTTATTATTGGGCTACAACAATTTCTTTCAGGCTCTCTCACCTATTTTATATAACAATACATGCAGAATAATCAATAACCTGCCTGGTGGCGCAGCCTTAGCTGCCTATCTGCATAGGCTTGCTGATTCGCAGCACGGACACCTGCAGCTGTGAATTAAATGAAGGGATATTGAGACATACCTATCCATTATACAGAATCAATTATCATTTCCTACATACTGCATTCCATGGCTAACTACTCAGTATTGGGGCATCTTGCATCCCATGGGCCTCTTGTATCCATTGGTTCAGTAGGTCCTGCTTCCATCTCTTCAGGTCTGCGTGGTGATGATGGACCTGCTCACCAGTCTGAGGAACACCTGTGACACTGGTGAGGTCATGAGCTAACCAGTTCCAAGCCTCTGCCTTGTACTCCATCCCTTGGAACTCGCCCTGCAGGTGTCTTGACTCATGATGGTGGGCAAGGAGCCAAACCATGTATTTCGACTCCTTGATGCCCCAACGTTGTGCTCGGAAGCGTGTACCCTCTCCAGCACCAGCCATTCTAACTGCAGATGGGAGCTACAATCAGTTATGGCGAGCATTCCCACCTATGGGGCTTAAATATGCCACATTTCCCACACTTTTTTGTGATTGGCTGTTTTTGAAATTTCTCGGCTGACTGCAGACCTGCTTAGTAATGGTTAATCTACCATTTATAAGTATATGTATGTTAACAGTGGCTGTTTACCCTAAGCTGTCATGGCTTAGTGGTTCAGTGCTTTGATTATGGTACACAGAGTCCTGGGTTCAAACCTTGTCATTGCATTTTATTTTCTTACTATCCAGACAGGCTAGGGGGTGTAGCTGTGTTTAGGCAATTTTACTCTACGTTGCTCCACGTTGCCCTACCGTGCGCTGGTTGGCACGGCGCGTACCTCTGCGCAAACCGATTGCACTGGGTAAAGCACTATTTAGCTATGGGCAATTCTATTGTGCTAGGTAAAGCGCTGTTTAACTGTGGGCACCTATATTGCGCTGGGTAAAGCGCTGCTTAACTACGGGGACCTATATTGCACTGGGTAAAGCGCTACTTAACTGCGGGCAATTATATGTCAGGATCCTTTATAAATATATATTTTGTTCACTGATACATAGGCCATTTCACTGCTTTTTAGTAAAATTTTAATCATATATGTCAGGAATTATTTCATATACTAATTTAAAACATAAATAGGAAGGGGAGTGGTGGGACTCGAACCGTGAATGCCTCCTCTTTGTGCAAACGCTCTACCATTACGCTATTGCACGTAATTTGCATAAACATTCTTTCTTATGCTCTTCCATGTCGGGATTGCTAACTGCAGCTAAGCAATGGGCACACCTGTGCACACACATGCAAATACGGTCAGCTATATCGGGAATTAGAAAAAAAAATTTAAATGTTTTACTTTTTATAACTGTGCTGGGAGTTTAAAATGTCAGGGAGTATGGTGTTGGGTACATGGACATTTGAGTGGACTCACTCTTGTGTGTTGACATTTTGCATTTTGGACACTTGCAGGGGCGTGGACATTTAGACTGCTCTGCAGTCGGACACCCCCCTGCTTTCCTGCACGGTCTGTGTTAGTCTTGCAGTTGAGTCAGTGTGCCCTCATTAATATTCATGGCACGCTGACGTCATATCGTTCAACTGCACCCTCCGAGTAAGACTTATTTAGTCTTACACGGAGGGTTTGTGAATCTGAAGGGAGTGACTAAACCTTTTTTTGAGTTGTTTTCAAAAGGTTTTAGTTTTATTCCTAGAGTGAAAGCTGACACTTTTAAACTATTGGTTGATATAAAGATCTTTGTTAGGAAAAATAATTTGGAGTTGTTCTTTAATGGTAATAAAAAAAACAATGCTAATGAAGGTAAGTTGGTACAAAGAAATACTTTTAACCCACCCTTACACCCGCAGTTAAGGAATTTTGAATTGGCGGTGGAAAATGAGTTGAGGAAAACTTTGAAACACCACAATGTATAGACCAACATGACCCCTGCAGAAAGAGAAATTTTAAATATAGTGAGTGGTAATAGAAATTTGAGAGTTATGAAACCTGACAAAGGTGAGGGGGTGGTGCTAATGTACTACATTACTTATGAAGGTAAAATGTTGAATATTTTAAGCGATTCACAAAAACATGCTAGAACATCAATCAATGAAATTAATACAGATTACAAGAAAATATATGTAGTTTTAAATGATTTGTTAATTAATGGACTAATAGACATGGAAACCTATAACTTTTTGCATGTGGAAAAGCCTAAAGTACCATCAGTATTTGGTATACCAAAGATAAATAAAGCTGTTAGTGACCCTCCTTTAAGGCCTATAGTTTCTGCAGAAGGGTCAGTAACAGCCCTGTTGGCAAAATATGTGGATAAAAAGATGTAAAAATTAGTTACGGACAATACTAATATACTTAAGGATTCATGGGATTTTTGAGAAAATTAGGTAGTACACTTTATACAGAAAAAGTGGGCATTGCAACTTTGGATGTCATTGACTTGTTTACTTGTATACCACATGATATGGGATTAGGTTGGTTTGAAGAAATGTTGGTTGGATACAAAGAAATTACCTTCAATGAATTTAGAACAGTTTTAGTTTTAATGGCATTAGTTTTAAAGAATAACTTCATTTTTTTAGGGTGAATATTACAAGCAGCTAAGTGGTATTGCAATGGGTGCACACTGTGCCCCCACTTATGCAAACATTATAATGGCATATTGGGAAAATAAATATATATTAAATTCTGATTATAGACGTTTTTGGAACTTTTATGGTAGGTTTTTAGATGATTTATGTTTTTATGGACTGACTGAAGACACATTCAAAAGTTTTATTGAATACATTAATGAGACTACTGTGTTTTTAAAATTTACATATAAATTTTGTTATGATCAGTTGAACTATTTGGACGTTAACATACAAAAATCAAATTAGGGTTTTACCTCTAAAATATTTCACAAGGATACCTTTTCAAATTCTTACTTACACTACACAAGTACCCATCCACCCCACCAAAAGAGGGGAGTTATAAAAGGTCAACTTGTGTGGGTAAGTAAAATGACCTCTGATGATGAGGTTTTCTATAGAGAATGTGAACATTTAAAGGGGTTGTTTGTTGATAGGGGTTATCCTTTAGAACTTTTGACCAAATGTACAAAGAAGTATTGGCAGGAAGAAAAACTAGATTTGCCCCTATACTAGGGAAACCAGAATTGGTTAACTTAGAGAGAAATTTGGAAGATGCAAAAAAAAAACATGAATGACAATTACAGTTCAGGTATTGTGATCACATATGATGGTGAAGCTGGACTGTTTAGAAAAATAATAGACAAAGAATGGAAAAACTTTGCAAAAGTATCAGATTTGAAACACATTTTTGATAATGAGTTGAAATACACATATCTGAGGGGTAACAATATTAAAAGTTTGTTAGAAAGGGGTGTTTATAGAAGTAGTTTAGAAAAAAGCATGAGGAGTAAAAAAGGTGAGTTTAAATGCGGGAGCTGTAATTATTGCTCCCACTTGTTGACAGGGGATGTTTTGTTTTTAAAAGCAAGAAATAGGAAGATTATTTTGAACACATTTGTTAAATGTAACATGAGGGGTATTATTTATTTGGCCTTATGCAAGACCTGTGATTCATTTTATGCAGGTAAAAGTGAGAGAAAGCTAAAACAAAGATTATATGAACATCTCTATAAGGATGAAGCATGAGAATAATGCCCTGTATAGACATACTTGTGTATATAAAGATGCTGAATTTAGTTTTTTGTTCTTGAGACAGTAGCCAGTGATCCAAGGGGTGGACTGTGGGAAACGAGTGGAATACAGGGAACTCTACTGGCAAATAGTGTTAGAAGCTTGTAGACACCCTGGTTTAAATTACATGATTTTGCTCACCCCAGTGTTAAAACTTAGATCTGCCAAATTATAGAACATTGACTATTTATACAAAATGTAAACAAATTTGAACTTCACATTATTTATAAGCTAAGTTTTAAAGTGTTCATGAACTGTAATAACTTTTTTTATGGTTGACAAAAAAAAAATGTATCCAACAAATGGATAATGCTTTAATGTTTGTCCACTCGAGGGAGCTGTGAGTTTTTAGGAAAAAAAAATGTTATGGTATTTTATGTTATTTATATCATATTTGTTTTTAAACTAATAAATTAAATAGTATATTTTAATTGCATTATAAAAATCAAACATTAAGTGCCATAAGGACTGTATAAATTCTATGCATTTTATGAATTAGACACTTTAGGAGGTAGAATGTGTTTTTTTAATGTTTTAAGCACACATTGTTGTATTACACATTCCCCGGGATTAATGAACCTTGCGCCAGGCGCACGCATAGCGTAGGCGTTACAACGCCAAATATGGCCGCCGAGCGAATCAGGTACGATCCAATCCCACGTGCACTACCGGCGTGCACCGGATCTGCGCAGCCCCCGATGTAGGTATGCTAAACACCCCATGTGCAGTGTTGCACCATGCAAATGAAGGCATATAGCGATTCACGAAGTGGTGCAGGCATAGCATAAGCCCACGGCAATGTAAACCAAAAAAAAACGGTTTACATTTTCCCAAACAGAACATAGGAGTAACGGAAGAGTGTCAGACCCAGGTGTCACATTGTTACCATATGCCAATGGCAAAATACACAGAGAATGTCAAAAGAAAACATGAACAACATATAAATAACAACTTAAATGGCATGTAAACAGCAATTCACATCAGAGCCCTAGGACATGTTTGTGGAAGGTGCAATACAATGAAATAATATAACAAGGTTATAAAACAGCAGCGTAATACTCAGCAGGGTCACAGCATAATACACCATGGTATGCATGGAACACCACAACCACGGTGCAAGGGTTGCCAAGGACTTGCAGCAGTGTTCGGCGTGGTAACTATGAATTAGTAGTCAATGCCATGCAAATGAGGCAGATAATACTGAATCGCAAATCCCCCGCCGGTGTAAGGCTGTACCAAACGGCACAGCGGTAATACACTGAGGAGTGGCTTAGAGGGAATACATGTCATCTGCAGAGGGGTGTGCCACCGTAGCAGAAAGCACATTGGAGCACAGCAAACCTGGGCTGTACATCGCAAATCACAGCTGCAGG
Organism: Protopterus annectens; assembly: GCF_019279795.1. NCBI lineage: Eukaryota > Metazoa > Chordata > Ceratodontiformes > Protopteridae > Protopterus > Protopterus annectens. The sequence continues at coordinate 695,085,293 of NC_056739.1, read as the reverse complement.
ACCGGGGTGTGGGGTAATAGTTCAGCTGAGAGCACACAATGCGCACAGAAGTGCATGTGCACGAGGATGACTACGTTCCCTTAACCTAGTCATGTGACGCTCGCCCCGCAAACAACATCGGAAACAGGAAGGTGATGTTAAGAATATGAGGAAATGCGGAAGAAGTGTAATTGGAGTACTAATGAGCAATCAACACTAATCAACCCACGAAGGCCAATCGGCGGCAGCTGACAACTCTGCATGCAGAAACCTGCAAAACGGGATAGGGGAGGCATATGAATGCAAAGAAAGTAGGGGAGGTAGCAGATTGCAAAGATAGAAGACCTGACACAGCAGAGCAAAGCAGACAGGCAGCACAACGGCGGCAGCACACAATACGCATGATATGCCATGTCCCAGAAAGTACACATGATAGTGCTCTGCAGGATGCATGCCAGAAAATAGTAGGTGCAACGTGCAGAAATAGTAAGGGAAGGTCGAAAGGTAATCCATGGCAGGCAAGAGTAATGCAACACCAAAGGCAACAGCGTTGTAGTTCCATAGGTAAAACACGGAAGATAACCCCCAGATACAGCCGTACAAACACACCCTATGACATCATCAGTGTGCACAGCACAATAGTATAAAGTGTGAATGCACACAACACACAGCCGTGTATTCCCAAATGCCGCACCATAGGTGTAAACACACGGGGAACTTTTAAAATGTACATGTTGGGTGCTGCCGTGGCTGTGATCCATCAGCATGTGTTAGAGACAGACGGTGTTGTGGAGGAGGGTGCCAACAACCACCGTAGGCCTCAGAGGAGAAGGAGAGTGTTCAGACCAAGGGTAACCTACCAGGGGCTACAAGACCTGGAGATAGTACAGCGTTACAGGGTAGACAGGGACACGTTACAGCAAATAGTGGAGCTGTGCCGGCCACGCCTGAGAACAAGAAACAACAGAGGGGAACCCATCCCAGTGGACACAAAGGTATGTGTAAGCTTGCGAATACTGGCCACAGGTACCTTTCAAAGGCCAACTGGAGATATAATGGGCATCTCACAGGCATCAGCATCCAGGGTACTACACCAGTTCCTGGATGCCATGTTACCACATGCCAATGAGCATATATACTTCCCCAGATCTCAGGAGGATTTGGCTAGCAATATGCGCCACTTCCACCATGTGGCACAATACCCGGAGGTACTGGGTGCGATAGACTGTACGCACATACAAATCAAGTCACCACCTGGCGAGCAGGGTAGATGCTACATAAACCGCAAGGGATTCCCCTCCATCAATTGCCAGGTCGTGTGCAATGCTCAGGGCATTATCATGGATGTGTGTGCTGGCAGCCCTGGAAGCTACCACGACTCCCATATCTGGCATGCCTCACAGCTGTACCAGGTATTTGCCAGGGGGGACATCCCACAAGGCCATCTCGTGGGGGATGCTGGCTATGCACTGCAGCCGTGGATGATGACTCCCATCAGAAATGCACACACACACATGCAAGAACGCCATAATGAGGCACACGCACAAACCAGAATAATCATAGAGCATGTGTTCGGGATGCTGAAATCATGGTTCCGGTGCTTGGATACATCTGGTGGAGCCTTGCAGTACTCTCCAGGCACATGTGCCCACATAGTCATAGTATGTGCCATGCTACATAATATGATCCTGTGGAAGCAGCTGTTGCAGGGACATAACGGTGAAGGGCCACAAAGCCCACCACAACTGCCAAGGCCAGTCCAGGCACAGAGGGTTCCAGACCAGGAACACACTGTGCCAGCCCCAGTAGGCAGACAGAGGCGTACCCAATATGCCTATGCCTTGGCAAAGAGGGAACGTATAGCACATACTCTGACAGCGTAGGCCCCATGGAATGACACCTCCCTACCTGCACACACAGTGAAATGGATGGCACACAAACATGACCACCTGTAAAGTGTACTGTATGGGTGGCCTCATGTGTGACTCCAACATAGGCAGCCCCCAAACACTGTACACCCAACAGCCAGTGGAGCATGTAACGCCAACACCTGAACAGTACGCGGGTCCTACAGCATACGGCGTTGCTTTATGCCTGCCACGTTCGCTGCTAGATGTATACATATAAATATATATATATATATATATAATAGTATAACCGCAAAACTGAAGAAAATTAAAAGTACTAATAAACTTCAGAAAATAAAAAAACAAAAAACAGCATACAATATGCGGAATAAAATAATTACACAGACACTAAACTGGTGTTTAAGCTTTCGCTCTTATTAGATAGAAGAGCTTCTTCAGAATTCTTCAATATGTGTATATATATATATATATATATATATATATATATATATATATATATATGTATCTAGATATAATTATATATATATATAGAAATATATGTACACATATACATATATATACTACAGTTAAGACAGGGAATTTGAGGGATATAAGGTGACTGAGATGTAACCCGCGATATCTGTACATAGTATACATAGTGAAACGACAACCTGAACATCCGGGAGGTTCAACATAAGAGGATACCGCCAACCATGGAACAGGTAACATACCGATATGCATGACCGCGAGGCGGAAAGATCGCCAGACCACAGTACCGTAACAGTACATGCGCGTGTAATAGTATGATGATATGTAGGGAGAGGTAGACACCGCCGCCGGTGTTGCAGTCCACGTAGGTGCTGTGTGCAACCGTCCCCGTGAGTGCCGTAGTATGTGTACGTGTGCGGTGAGGGTTCCGTGTGCTTCGCTGTGTGAGTGTAATGTGTGTGTGTCTGCAACATGTGTATGTTGGTGCCACATTAGAGGCAGAGCAGAATATTAGGTGTAGGCATACAGTAAACTAGCCTCAGGCATATGTACACTACTAGTCCCAAAGTAGAAGTGACAGCCCCACCCTGGCTAGGTGTGTCACGACGTAGAATGATACAAAGTGAAAATGTCCCAGATGGTAGCACAGGAATATACCCCATATGAAATGGAAAGGACGTATGTAATAGTCATGCCTGTATGTATGACACCGATATGTTAATTGCAATAAGATATGTCGGCAAAGTCACACAGCAATAGGTATGTACCGCGGAAATACATATGTGCTACCCCAGTACTGACCGTGGCCACGTGTCGGCCCCTAAACACCGCTGTGTGTTCTACAAGTGTCAAACAATCAATCCCCATCTGAATATGTGGCAACCACTGGCAAACAGGCTATCCCAACAACAGGACCACAATGACTGCAAATATCTGGGACAGAATGACAAGGGATAGTTGTCACGTACGCTGATATACCACAGATGTTACGGAGGTATACATGCATCAAGCTCACCCGCAGGTGATACCGACACCACATGACAACAGCCCAACCAACAATCCCATAACAAAAGACAATTAACTATCAACTCTCCAAGTAGGGACGGAGCACACAGACAACTATACTGGTTATGTAGAGATGCAAGGCCCACAAACCGTATCCGTGACGTACAACCACCGACATCCCCCACTGTACATAATAAAGGAATACAAACCGTAACAGCAGCACAAACATACAGTCGGTCAATGACATCTGCATAACCACAACATATCGCATGGGGGACACAATTAAAGGTGGCTGCATAATTGCATGCGTTGTACAAATGCAATCAATAGCCATGTTTAGTTATGAATGCAATACTCCGTCATTATACGTTGGCAGGACAGGTACACCCACTTGTTGAAACAAATACTACACCTGTCACACACAATCCATGGGTGACATGAATGCAGACCATACTTGTTCCCATGCATAGCAGATGCAGTCACACATAACATAAGACAATACAGACCATCCCCACAAAGGTAGGGCGAATATCCAACGCCCAGGCGGAGAATCCAATTATACCCCAGTATCGACACGTAATTACCAAATGGAGTAGATGCACAGGTGATATGCACGTAATTACGCACGTACACATAGCCACTGATATACCACAGAAGTTACGGGGGTATACATGCAGCAAGGCCACCTGCAGACGATATTGGAACCAATTAACAACAGCCCAAGCTACACTCCCATAACAAAAGACTATTAACTGTTAACTCTCCAGGTAGGGATGGAGCACACAGACAACTATACTGTGTATGTAGAGATGCAAGGCCCACAACTCGTATCCGTCACATACAACCACCGATATCCCCCACCGTAGATATAAAAGGAATACAAACCGTAATAGCAGCACAAACATACAGTCAGTCAATGACATCTGCATAACCACAACATCTCGTGTGGGAGACACAATTAAAGGTGGATGCATACTTGCATGCGTGGTATAAAGGAATACAACAGCCATGTTACAGTTTTGAATGCAATACTCCATTATCATTCATCGTCAGGACAGGGACACCCACATGTCGAACCAAATACTACACCCTACACACACAATCCACGGGTAACATTACTTTGAAATATACCTGTCGCCATGCATAGCGGTTGCAGTTACACATAACATAACACAATACAGACCATCTCCATGAAGGTAGGGCAAATAGCCAACGCCCAGCTGAGGAATCCAATTATACCCCAGTATCGACGTGTAATTTGCAAATGGAGTAGATGCACAGGTGATATGCACGTAATTACTCACTGAGGAACAGCAATTGGTGGGATGAATTCACATGTTGCAGGTATCGACGGATATAAGAATGACTCGCAGGATATCCAAACTGTATGCTCATACCGAACCAGTTGTGTACAACTGAAAGTGAAAGAAAATGGAAAAACGATACACGGAACGAAACACGGAATGAAACACCGACAAGGTATGCAGAACACACGATATGTACGGTTGTGTAATGCATGATGTGTATGACGAAGCTGTACTGTATGTGAATGGTGGTTGTAATTAATTACACTTGTCCGTAATGCAGAAAGTGGTGAAAGGTAGTTATGTAGTGATACCCTGCCGAGCATACCAACGCTTGTGGACACCATGTGTACAGCAGTGGGACATCATGTACACAGAGGAGACACCACAAGGGCTGCCACAGGGGGGAATTAGAGAGAACAATGCCATACCACACGCCATTGCTGGCAGTGGATGTCCAACAAGGAAGTGCCATAGCAGGGGATAGGACATGTATGCATACTGTCACAGCATGCATGTGTATGGGCATATACCGTTGATGTCATACATAAGGTGCGGCCGACGTGCAAGTATGCCCTGCATTAGGGGATACTATGTGAAATATGTGTAATGTAAAGCTGTCTAGGTAGATATGACAGATATCATACACAGTATCACAGGCATATCATGCATAACACAGGTATCGCCTATTGGTATGTACAATAACAGGATACATATGGCCTGTAGGTATGGGACAGAGTAGTAGCATGATAGCTAGCTGAACTGGAAGGGACACCAAGTAACCATGCCCAAAGGACCAGTAGCAGCTGCACAGGTGCACAGTGGGCAACAATGCAGTCTGGCAGGTCCATGTGTAAACACATGTGCAGTGTACACAGTAGTGTCACCTCCCCATGGTAGTGTCCTGTGAACAGCAGAGGCAGGTGTCAACTGCACATCTGCACAGTACCACTGCTGCGGTGGTACCAGGACTACGTGTCACTCAAACAGCAAGGGAGGTATCACATGAACAGTGCTACTGTGTGTCCCTGCGGGATGTGCACAGGACCTATGTTCCACAGCATGGTGTGTGTTGTGTTTGTGGAAGTAACACAGAAGCCCAGCCCATGCAGTGTGGTGTGTGTGCACATATCCAGGAGCAGTCCGTTCACACTGCCCACTGCAGATGTCATGTATGAGGTGTATATGCATCAGTAATGTGGAGGACATGGGCCGTGTCAGAGCAGAAGACACCCCTGAGTATGTGGTATGCAGATGTGTACAGATGTGTTGTCCGTATGTCAGCCGCATATGTAAACCGTCTGAGCCTGGTAAACATCGTGGCATGACAATGTTGTGCCATGTAAAGCTGTAGCTGTTGTTGAAGGTACACCATAAATGTGGTATTGTACCCTTGACTGTGTGTAGATGTGTGTATTTCACAGGTACAATGGCTACCTATGTACCAGCATCACACACAGTACAGATAGGTGTGGCCTTGCAGAAGGGTATCCATGCCACAGTGGAATACGGTAGCCACAGGACTGTGTGTGGCATATGTATGTACAGCAACCATGTACAATGTGATATGTATGTACGGGACCAGTAACCATGTGATAGTCAGTGGGTGAATGTTGTTATGCAAAGGTGATGTGCATGCACCATGTGTCATGCATCCCAATGCCATGATACTCATATGATGTATCCGCCACACTGACACCCATATGGTTGGTATCGGTATGAGCTGGTGGAGCAATAATGGTGCTTGGTATGTAGGCGTGGGATATCTAGGCATGGACAGTACTCTGTGACAGCATGTTCTGTATGTAAGCATATAGTGAACATGAGGGGCCCCATGACTGAGGACTGTGTAATGCCATATGTACCTGACATGTAGTAGGTACTATGGTATGCTCACACCACTGTGTGACCTGTCCATGAGCCACATAGCATAACATCCTGAGACACAGGGTATGATGTGCAGGTGGATGTGTAAGTTGCCAATACCAGACCGTGGAATGGTGCTGAAGGGCAATGTGAGGACAACGTCTGATGTGTCGGCCTCTGTACCACCCCAACCGCCCATGCAATGGTATGACAGGTGGCCAGCATGTGTATGTGCCGTGCTGTGGCATACACAAGCCCAACATGGGTGCTAGGAAAGGCCTGGAGGCCATCAATGTGTGTGGGAATCACGTTCGTGAGGATGTGCCCCATTGCCATTCAGAATGGTCCAGTCATGGGTGTATGACTACAGTCCCACACGTGCAATGCAGTGCCACCCGTGGGTAGTGCGAGAAATGCCGCTGTGCGGCGGTCAGGGTACACAATGTCCGACAACAGGCTAGCAGTGAACATAGTGGCCTGGTGCAGAGCCATATACCGAACAGGTTGGTGGGACATTACAGGCAGGGACATCGGAAGGTGACATCAGGCCAGCATCCCAGGACATATCGTGTGCATGTCAGTACTGTGTATGTGTCCACAGTGACACTACGATGTCCATGTATGGATTGCGACCCTGTAGTGAGTGAGAGGGTGTATTGTCAGTAAGTACGCCATCGCCAGGCACGTTGCCAACAGTAGCTCGGTCTGCAATGCCTGGGTGACTATTGTATGTGACATCAGATGTGGATGTAGCCAAACAATACAGACATACCACCTCAATGCCTGAGGCCCCACAGCGCAATGTGCGGCAGTCATGTTTAGGTAGCTAGCCTTGGAGTATGTGATCATGGACTTCGAGGACCCACCATGGCTGACAAGTGATGCACCCCACACATGTGAATGTACACCACTGTGCAACAGCCTGCACATGTGGTTGTACATCATATGTGCATGGAACAGGACCACCGCAGTGGCATCTGTGAACAGGTCAGTACCGCCACGTCTCTGTGTGGAATAGCATGGTGTCTGCAATTGTGTACATGCTACGGAAGCGCAATGTGTCAGCATATGTATGTGCACTGTCCATCTGCTGGGGTGACATGCCGTTAACAACTGCTGTCAGCAGATGTCAGTAGTACTGGTTGTAGTACACATGTTCCGTGTATGCTGCGATGGGTGTGTTTCCAGGGTGTGGCTAGCAGGGCTGTGTAGCATATGTGTTTAAACCACCAAAGAGGGGATAACCCCAGGTGCGTCACACCAGTCACATGGAGGTATTGTGCATGCTAAGGGTAGTGTAGGTATGGTATGTGTTGTGTAATGTGTCATCCAGCTGAGCGGAGTGCATGACTCAAGCATGTGTAGGTACATTGGTGTCTATTCCAGGGAAGTGTGGGTTGCTGTCAGCACATGGCAGTATTAGCTGTCTGAGGCCCAATGTACAGTATAAAAACACAGACGGTATGTAACCTGTGGTGTACAATGTCGACTCTGTCGCGTGTTACAATGTGTATAGTGGTCACAAACACGGGTATCTGCACATGGAGCACCTATGATGCATTGTGTTAGGCAACTATCCAGGATGTGTGCAAAACACTGTGTGATGTGTGAACCCCTCACCTGTGGGTGTTCCAGTCCAGGTATGTGCCTGGGAGGTACGATCCGTGTACAATCCGTACTCGCAGGCATGCTGCGCAGAGCATGGAGGCAGGTCCCAGTCACTGCACAGATATGTGAGTGGTGCAATAGTGTGTGTGCCCCACTTGTGTGCAGCACAGTGGAAGATGCAAGCATTGTCCCACATGACCCCATGCCGTGCCTGCCTGTTACAGTCCTGCCTGAGACAGTTATGTGAAACTGCCACAGAGGCAGTATAGCATATGAAGATGTACATGTGTGCTCCACACCCCAGGCCGATGGCTGCAGGTCATGAGTGCCACAGCAGTGTGGTTGACCAGGACTGTCATAGTGGTCAGATACCACATGCCTGTACAATAACAGTAGGAGCATAGGCAACAGTTCTAGTGACACAGTAGGTCAACGTACAGTGTCCCTGTGTTCAGACCACTGCCTACTGTACACTTGGCTAGACACACACCCAGAGGGCTATAACACCGGTGAGCCATCGCATGTCCCAGTACACATAGTCTGTGTATTGCCATCACAGGGCAGTCACAATAACATGTTGTATGCGAGATATATTGTACCAGGTGATGTGTCATGTGTGCGTATGTTGAGTTGCAGAGCTGTTCACCCGTCCGCAACATCTCAGTGCATGATGCCTTGTGTAACATGATGTGTGGAACTGCAATGTGATCCACAACAGGGTCATCCGTGACTGGTGCGTTGTGAATGGTGTAACCCATGGGTCTGTGGGATATACACTGGTTCTGTCGGCTGCCATGCTGGGGGCCACCAGTGGTGCCTACAGTGGTCATACAGACATACTGCATACATTGTTCTGGCAGGAATGTCCATTGTTGTAGATGATGTGGTACTACGTGAAGGTAGGTGTGTGTTGTGAATGTTACCCATCCAGACGTGACCGTCAGGTGCAGTCATGGTTGTCGACAGCATCACACCCATCCACAGCTGTCAGCACCCTGTCCCCAGAATGGGTAACAGTAGCCCTCGTACTGTGTGACTAATGTGCAGATGGCGGAACACCTACTACTGGCTGGCTAACAGTGTCATCTAGGAAGGCTATATGATGGCTGGAATACGCTGCTCTAATATATAATTATGGTATCCCAATGAATTACATTGATTCACATATAGTAAGCCATGTCTGGCATGTAAACCGTGTACAACAATGACTGTGTGACAGACCCAACCAATGTGGAGCCATGATGAACATGCACCTGTTAGAACACCAAATGAGGTACGTTGCACGTAATGATGTACAACTGACAGCTATGGGCACAGCATGGATGCAGACGCACATCCCCCACAGGCAGTACCGCTCCATGTTGGTAGGGGGGCATTGCACGAGTACATGTGACAGTTGCTGTATTGCCACATGTATGGCATATCCGTCATATAGGGGTAGCACTGGTACGTGACTGTCGGACATGCCCGTACATACAACCATGTCCCACAGGATATGTGGTACGTGTGTACAACACCTGTCGTACCTTCATCAAGCTGTGAAGTGTATGGCTGCCAGTGTACCTGTGTGACATGTTGTGCAATGGGTGCAAAGGTACGCAGTAGCGCATTACATGCCCACATGTCCTGCACAGGTGCATAGCCTGAACATACAATACAAATAGGGTGTTGGATAATAGCAACCCACAAGAGGTGATGGGTACGGGTGGCAATCCACTATCACCTTTCCGGGTAAGGTGTGCATGTCCATTACACATTAGCACCTGAGATGTTAGCAGTACAGCTGTACAGGGCGGCATGCATATTTGATTACAAATACCCTTGCGTGTTCCACCACTGGCCTGTTGACAGACAGACACCAACACAATGTGCAGCATTAACATGTGCACAGCACATCACCGCTGGCTACAGTAGAACAGGGTTACTGTGTTGACATGTGCACAGAACATCAGCGCCAGCCACAGTCGAACACGGTATGTGTTGAACCCCACCGTCATTGTAGCCCATGCCACAGACAGACGTGTTATGCATCTGTGTATGTACGGCTGGGAATGGCCCTGGCCTAGCAGTATAGCTGTGTCAGTGTTGCGAACAACATACTGAATGGGCTGTGTGTGTGAGGTGTGCGTCATACTTGTATGGTCTGATGGATGATACCAGCAGTGCCCCCGCTATGTGAACATCCCCGTCCCCATAAATGAATACCTAGGCTGTGCTCAACACCATGGTCCCTGTGGGAGGGATGGTGCTGTGCGGTGCACCCGCCGACATGGTGGTGGCAGCAGGCACTGGATGTAGACATATGTGGTACCCATGTCAGGCCGGGGTACCATCCATGTGCACGGGATATCGCCATGCGGGCACATACAGCACTGTGTTGAACAATATCACAGCACATAGCACCTGTCAGGGGTAATGTGTATGCATGGATGTGCGATACCAGCATGCACCATACACACCCCCACCAAGCAGCATGCTGCCTACATTGCAGAAGGCCATTGTCCACACCATGATGATAGACATGCGACATGTCCATATACCCATAGTAATGACATATGGAATAGACAGCCACCCTCCCAATACTGGTATCCCACAGGCGGGACACATCCCTGTGCCATGTATGTGATATACCCTGCCATACCATGCAGCCCTGTCCAGCAAGGCTGCACGTGCCATCACAGTCATACATGGTGCGATGGCCACATGGCACGTGCACTATCAACTGACCAGATCAGTAATGTGGCACTGATGCACCTTGTGGTGTCACAAGTGCTGTGTGTCAGGGTGTACAACGTGCGCACGCACATGCTATGTATGACCATCCCTGCTAATGTCATATGATTAGACATTGTCCCATGTGTATCACATGTGCAATACAGGCGAGCCGTGGCAGGTTATCCAACACCCGTACAGTGCTGAGTAGATGTATATGGCACAACACATGCATGTACAGGCGTCCATGTGTATGTGTGCAGTGCCACCGCTGATGTCCATAACGGCTGCGTCTGTGATGCCTAGTGACATATACACACCATCCAGGTGAACAGTAGAACTGTGCACACATCGGGCCACGTGCTGATTGGTATGAACACAGGTGCAGGCAGGTACACATGTCCACAGCAGGTTACCATCTACATGGGGTATGTACAGTGTGATAGGTTGACACAGAGATATGATATGATACCCACTGCATAACAGTGTGACAGGTGTGACAGCAACACGTCAGCTGTGTTAGTGTCATGATGTGTCTCAGAGATTACTGTGCAGATGTCGTACATGTCATAGCAATGTATGTTCAGCGGTATGCCAGTACATCAGTGTGAATGTGACCTGTCACCATCATTATGTTTTACAGATAATGCCTCGTTCACGACTGCCAGCCTTCAGCCGCCAGGAGGATGAACTAATCATACCGTTGCTCCATGACAACTATGACCTGCTATTCAGCCATGTTCCACAGCAAGCGCAGCAGCGGGATGACCTGTGGCAGGATATGCGCAGGAGGGTGAATGACGTGGGTGGCAACAACCGCACCTACCAGCAGATACGCCGACACTGCACGGACCTCATACGGCACGCGAAACAGCGTGCCACCGCAATTGCCAGAGAACAAGGTGGAACAGGTGGTGGGCCACCAACCCAGCCCCCACTCACACACACGGAGGAGCTCCTGGCCAGTCTGGGGACACCCAGGGAACAGCATGCAGAAACACTAGCCGCCATCGTGGAGGTGGGTGTCTCCCAACCAATGAGCCTGGAGCTGCCTGGTAAGTCAGTCTTGCATATGAGCATGATATCCAGTGTAGGTGTAGGTGTCACTGTACATCATGTAAAGTAACAACACATGCCAGGTATATGGGCACACAAGCCGCATACTACAGTATGCTAAGTTGTGTTTGCAGACGTGTGCATACCACATGCTATCACACAGGTATATGATGTGACATGCACAGTGCGAACTGTGGCTGTCATACAGTCATGGATAATGTTTATACTGTTGTGTCGCCCCTATACAGGTACCTCTGGCGTGTCGCACAGACATGGGTCTGTCGCAGGTGAGACTGTTGTTAGTAACAGGCATGTTACAGTGTAGAGTTATTCGCCATATGGCCAGGTATAACATGCACACCTGGGTTGTGTTCCAGTCACGGTATACAGGTTGCACCACCAGACACACACATGCCACCCGTTTGCAGTAGATACAACCGTTATCATACACCGGCATGAAACCACAGTACCTGTCAGTGTGATATGTGCGGTCAGCTATGCATACAATGGTGGAGGTGTTCTACAATGGATGCATATGTAGTATGCATTGGAACACCATTCGTGGTATGCACACAGTACCACACAATGAGCAGTGATCTGGGCAGCACACAGGTGTCACCAATGTGACATATGCCCCTGCATTGTGTGCACATGTTGTGACACACCACCCGACATGTCCCACACCCGTGGTGTTCTGTCTGCAATATTGTCACACCATCACATGACCTACACCCGACATAGCAAACATCCACACTGTTGTCTGCATAGCCCTCTGGATTGTGACACATCCGACATGTATGGGTGTATGTCACATGGGACACCACAGGAATGGGTACACAATGCCCATCACACACAATTGTCCAAGACCCAGTAACACATGGCCATGGGTGATAGCCACAGGCATGTTGCCACACAGTACGTCTGATGTGGATAGACACCGTTGCACATTGTCCACACATAGTGTGATCATAGCCGTAGTGGACCACCTGTACATTTGATGTGGTACAACAGACAACCGGAATGCCTGTCTGCAGCCACCGGAGGTGCCACCGATGTCTACCATATACGTGCTGTGGAACAGCATGACTGTGTTGCAGTCATGGCAATGCAATGCGTCCATGTTATGCATCGCACAGCAGCATACATGTGTCTTGTTGCCATGCAGTGGCACAGTGCCTGTACTCCCCACTGTATAGCTATGTACACGGCTCACACTAACCACACCTGCACAGACATATTTGCTAAACATGCATTCTATCTGTAGGCTGTACACACAACACTGCACTGTGAAGCCCATTATGATGTGGTGCATGTGGTGGGACACCATTGTCACACATGTCCACATGTTACCGCACATGTCTGCGGATTACATGTCAAGGTAACGTCAGCCATGTGTACTGTTAACCTGTCTGTGGCCACATGGTGTATCACGGTGATGCATGCAAACTACCCTGATTGTGTGTACTGCATGCCTACTGATATGACACCTGCTTGATGTAGTGTGCACCCCAGGGCAGTATGCATACTAACACTATTAATGTCTGGGCTGCATTCCCTGTGCTGTAGTGTGGGAATGCTGCATGCCATCTGCAATATCACATGCATGGTGTGTCTGCATGTGTGTGTGTGTGTGTGTGTGTGTGTGTGTGTGTGTGTGTGTGTGTCTGCGTGTGTGTGTCTGCGTGTGTGTGTGTCTGTGTGTGTGTGTCTGCGTGTGTGTGTGTGTCTGCGTGTGTGTGTCTGCGTGTGTGTGTGTACGTGTGTGTCTGCATGTGTGTGTGGGTCTGCGTGTGTGTAATGTACCTTACAGTATGTCTTTGTATTCACAGGTGGTGTAGGTGCGTTCCCCTCCTGCGGTCCATCTGATGTTAGTGTCCCCACAGATACTAGCGGTGATGACCATATGCATGAGGTACAGGCAGGGTTGTCAGGGGCAGAAGCTATGCCATTGGTTACCATCCCACCTATGTCCCCCTCATCCCCGCACACGGTTCTGATGCCGACACATACCACATCACCGTTGCCCATAGAGGAAGGACAGTCAGCGTCTGTTGGCATTGAGCAGGAATGTGTGGTGGCTACAGAAGGTGCGCCTACACACCATGTTGCCAGTGTAATGACTGGTGATGTGCCACACAGGCATGTGGCTGGTGCTGCTCGTAGGAGGACCTCTGGCAGACATGCACCTGCTGTACAGGGCGCAGCAGCTGGTATCACCAGACGCATGTTCCAGACTGTAATGGCGGCACAGGCACATGCAGAATGGCAGAACCAAGAAGGGCAGAGGCTGCAGAGGGCTGCAATCCATTCCCTAAATGACAACATCCAGTCATTGGCGAATGCTCAACAGCAGACTGCTAATGTACTGGATAGGCGATTAGGTGAGATGGTTGGAATCCTCGACCGAGGCATGGCAATCCGCGAGCGTGAGCTGTCTGTGCTGGAACACCTGGTAGGGGTGAGGCATAGGACACGTGGGCGTAGGCCAGCAAAACCACCTAGTGTAGGTCGACGTGTGCATGCCACCTCTCATGCCCACTCACACAGTGCCAGTAGCAGCAGCAGTGCAGCTGGTGCTACACCGTCCACACCAGGACACAGCAGGCCACGTGGACGTGGCCCTGGCCGGTCCCAGCATGGACACGGTTCCATCGGACATGTGTCATCGGAGAGTAGCCACTCTATACCTCCACCCGGTAGTGCCCGTGCGACCCCAGGCAGGCACGGGTCACGTGGCTGCAGACGGACACAGTGAGCCGTACAACCTGCACTGTACAGTCTGGGGCTGCCAATTATACCCCGTGTAGGCATCACATATGTCTGGACTGTGTACACACATACCCACACACGGCAGACACAACTGTAGGGCTCCACCACATCCACATGCATTCTGCACAGTCATGCCCAGTAAACTCACCGGCCCTTACACACACACATGATGTCGTCCATTGGTGCAGCCTATGCCCCTGGCAGACATATCACCCTGTGCATATGATGAAGCCCCTGCCGCATCCCTGTCATCCACACCATCGGTGCAGGGTTATGCAAATATATTCCGATGCACAGGGTGGACAAGATAGTGAGAGGTGTATGTGATACCTGTGTATGCATAGCGTGTGATGTGTATGTTGCAGTGGTTGTGTATGAAAACGGACTGGTGCGTATGTGACGTGGGTTGTGTACTGTCAACATGCAGCAGACATACCATGTAGTGCAGGTGCAGCATGCATTGAGCTGTGTTCACGGTATGTGTGACGGTTACATGTGTAGCACCATGTTGGTTCTGATAACCTGAAACCCTCCTATGGTGTACTCGCATGTGCCTACAGGGAGCACTGTTATCGGTCCCCCACATGTAGCTGTGGATTACCCACAGGCACATCTGGCAATATCAGCATACCACATGTACCCGCAACCTGCCTGGACACCTACATAGGTTCATAGGTGCATAGGTACATACTAGGCTATCTGCCCTACGGCAGTTATAAGCCTAGCCAGAGTGTGTGTGGCTTTCACCACCCCTTAGGATGAGGATACTATACCCATTAGTTTGCTGTGCCTCTGTCCAGCAGTGACACAGAGATGATTCCCGGGGTATACCTACGATCTCCCATCCACTCGTCAAGCTTTCTCTTGAACAGAGTCAGTGAGGGGCTCTGCCTCACAAGGACTGGGATTCTGTTCCATAGTGTAGGGAGTCTCTGGGTGATGAACCTGTCCCTCTAGCACGTCCTATTTATATCCGTGTTGAGGTTTGTGTCACTTGCTGTCGTGGCTCTGGGTGATTTGGATCTTATGAGGTGGAGCATGTCCATTAATTCCGGGTTGGACATGGCCTTGTATGTCAGGCACAGATCACCTCAGAGCAGATGGTATGCGACTGTATAGTGCCGGAGCCCCTTCAGTCGGGCAGCGTGTGACATATGTTTGAGCCCCTTTATCCTTTTGGTGGGGAACGTTTGGGGTCCTTCCAACTGCTGCAGTTGTCGGGTTAGGTACATTCCGGATGGGGCGTTGTACTCGATCATTGGTCTGATAAAGGAAGAGTACAGGGGTACAATAACCTCCCCTGATCTGGATGTGAATCCCTTCATGATCAGGTGGGCAATGTAGAAAGTCTTCCTAACCACATTGGGAATGTGAGTGTCAAAAGAGAGGTTACTGACAAGTTGGGTCCCCAGGTCCCTGATAACGTCGTCCGTGTTTAATATAGTACCACCTATGTGGTAATTAGGGGTTACCTTGTTTTTCCCAAAGGGTATGACTATACCTTTCTTGGCATGTAGCATAAGGCCATGGCTCTGGCACCAGTTATCCATTTCTATGAGACCTCTGGTGGATGTCTGTGTCTGATGGGGTGCCGATTATGGTGCCCAGTTTGCAGTCATCTGCATACCTTGTCAGCTACAACCCCCCATGTTTGCCTGCATGTCAGAAAGATAAATGCTGAACAAGAGGGGGCCCAGGACTGAGCCCTGTGGGACACCACTCGTGACCGGCTTAGAGTCTGACATGGCACCAGGAACTCTAACCCTGTGGGTTCTGTCCTTGATCCGGTTTGCAACCCATGTTGTGACATATGGGTCTACATCTACGCTGGTGAGCTTTCCTATGATGCCCGCTTGGGGTATTGTGTCGAACGCTTTTGCTAGGTCAAGATAGTCTGTGTGAACTGCCTTACCCTCATCAATGGCCTTAGTGACTCTTCCGCAAAGGTCGACCAGGTTCAAGAGGCAGGATCTGCCCCTGACAAAGCCGACTTGGGTATGATCCAGTGTATGTAGGTCCCCAATGTCTTCATTTATGAGCTCCATTATGATCCCCTCCATAGCTTTGCAGACAAGGCTCGTCAAGCTTATAGGGCGGTAATGTCCAGGGTCTGTAGAAGCACCACCTTTGTGGAGTGGGACCACAGTTGCCGTACGCCATTCTTTGGGTACGTATCCTGTAGTAAGGCTAAGATTATACAGCAGCCTTATGTGCGGGTTTAGGTCCTCAGTGAGGTCATGTAGCACACAGCCGGGGACACCATCCGGTCCCATTGATGCTGTGTTGTCCGCTGTAGAGAGAGCAGCTCTCACCTGGGCATCTGGGATGTTTGGGAGGCTAGACTCTGGTGGGATAGATATCTCACCTCTTGGGGGGGAGGAAGGGGAGAAATATGCACGGAACCTGTCTGCCAGTATGTTGGCAATGTCTGTGGGTTCAGTGATCATTGTACCATTCTGGAATAATTCCGAGCATAACTGTGAGCTTCCACCCATGTTTCTACCATAGCTAAAGAAGGCCTTATGGTTGTCTTTTGTGTCTTTCGCGAGTCCTCTCCCACAGGTGGCCTTGGATGATTGTATGTGTGATCGTATTTTACTGCTAGTATTGATCAGAGATGCCTTCCCTGTTAGGGATTTCGCTCTGTCATGTAGTAGCTTTCTCCTCTTGTTGTAGAGTTTGTTTATGGCTGGGGTCCACCAGACTGTGCGCCTGCCTTTGGTGGTAAGGGTCCTGATGTTATTAGGGATTGCTTGATCCATACATTCCTGGAGGTGCTCGTAGAAGGCATTTGTAAGGGTTTCAGCAGCGTGGGTTGTGTTTTCCAATGGCCCGGAGGCCTTGCAGGGTACCACTCCAGTCTTAAGAAGTGTGAGGTTTGCTTTTGAGAAGTTCTTCACCGTGGTCTCCTTTGCTGGGATTGGGGGTGGGATGTGGATCTCCAGTTATATTAATTTATGGTCTGATCTCACCGATGAGGGATATACATCCTGTGTGGAGCATGTCGTCCCCATGTGTGATGATCAGGTCTAGTATAGTTCCTCCTCTTGTGGGTATGGTGACTAGTTGTTCCATAGCATTTGGGTGTATGAACTCCAGGAACCTTTGGCCTAGGGTGGTGGGTCTTGGGTAATGTTCCCGGTCTATCCATGGGTAGGTGATGTCACCCAATATGATGGTGTTTGGAGTGACATTCATACTCACCAGTGTCTTCAGGAAGGCTGTGTGGGTATCCTGAGTATGAGAGGGTGGTCTGTAGCATGCTACAAACTGTAGGGCAGGTCTACCTATGGTTAATTGCACCTGGATGGTCTCCGCTGCTACGTGCATTGCCACTAACCTGGAGGTGTGGGTATCCTTTATGCATATGGAGACTCCCCCTCCTTTTGTGGTTCGGTCCGGATTTGGGGCCGGAACGCGTGATATGAGGTATAACCTGATAGTGCTGGGGTGCTCTCAGGAGCCTAGAACTGGGTTTCAGTCACAGCACAGACATCGATGTTCTCCATACTGAGGAGGGCTTTGAGGGCATGCAACTTGGGGTGTAGACTACTGGCATTGAGCAGTATTACCCTTAGTTCTTTCCAGGTTTGTTTTCTAGGGTGGTAGGTTTCTCATTTGAGCCTTGCCTGAAAAAGGCACTATGGGGGTGGCAGGAGCCTTTGCCAATATCCGGAAGCCCAGGGGTGACAGGTGTAAGCCGTCCCTTGCGAAGAAGCGTGGCTTGTCAAGCATGTCATCCCAGGCAAACAGACATTGGACCCCCTAGACTGACACCGGTAATTAAGCCAATTATTAAAGGTGATCATTTTGACTCTGTATTGTGGCATCATTCTTGGTGAGGGTAGGATACTGCTCAGGGTCAGGGTCATACTGGCCTGGGCTACATAATCTGAGAGCCCCTCTATGTCTCTTTTCATGTAGTCCAGGGTTGTATGTCTCAGGTCGTTCACACCGGCATGGACAATGACTTCGTCATACTTGTACATGCTGCGGAGTGACCTGAGTGTTTGTGTTATGTGGCGGATTCTAGCGCCCGACAGGCAGCCTACTGTGATCATTTCCTTGTTCAGTCTGGTGGGTGGGATGTCAGTGTGTCTGACTATGGCATCACCTATAACAAGTGTGTCTGGCATTGTGTGTGGCCTTAAGGGCTGTGACTGTTTAGCACACTGACTTTGAGAACTATGTGTTGCATGTCCTATGTCTTGAGGAGGCAGTTGCTTGGGTGTCTGCTTTGGAGGCCTCTGTAGTTGTGGTATATGTTTGAACAGTGCCTCCGAGTATGTCTTTGTGTGTTTATGTGTTTGTTTTGCAGTTGTGATAGTTCTATGTGAAACTGGGTTTGTGGTGTGCGTGGTGACCTTCTCCTCCTGTCTGGTCTTGCCGGTCCTGTGTTGAGAGAGCTCAGCCTCCAGTTTGGCTATATATTTGCATCTCTCACATGTATTTGTGTTTTGTGGGGGAAGGTGTGGGTGTCTGTGACCATGAGGCAATTGTAACATTGCCTCAGGATGCCCAGATTCACCAGCTGAACAGGAGAGGATGCTAGCAATTGACCCTTCCACATGCTAGAAAACGTGAATGCATTTGCTGTGTAACTGAGTCAGAAGGGACCTATAGGGAAATGGGTACTCAAGGGGATTCTAGGCTAATGTAGTACTTTGTTTAGCATATATGTACTTTACCTATGTAAGAATGCTTTAGGAGCAAGTGCTGAGCTTTTGTGATAGAGACTAGACAGTTTAGATTACAAGTAGAGACGTTCTAAGGGAAAACTTGAAGAGCAGAATGTACAGAGCCAGACATTGTTTAACGTAGTTTACACAGTACATGACACACATATCCACACATATACTGCACCTGGCACCTGTGGTCGGTGCCACAGGCTACAGTGGACAGAGACATCACATACATGGCAGGACACAGTACAGGTATGGTGACATTGTGCAGGTGTCATACACAGTGTGCTGGCCACTGACCTCCGGTGTCACTTGTCAGCTGTGGTGCATGCTGTGCAGCAGTAGGACGCTGTACCAGTACAGGAATACGGCCGCTATGGTGCACACCCCATAGTGTGCAGATGGGGACACCTGCCTGTGTGGTCAGCACCCTCACAATACAATGCACCCACACACCATGTCACAGGGGGCGGTCTTGCACAGGTGGCCAGTATGGCTCACACCTATGGCATCGACAGGGTTGTGCAATGCAGCACCAGTACGGGATGGTCACCCTGTGTGGTTAGTGTCCGTACACAACAGTATATCCGCATACACCCTCACACCAGGCAGCAGACATACAAACATGTTGACACACACACATAGTGTTGACCACACATGTATACACGGACAGACGATGTGTTGCATGTACTGCACCATCCACATCCATGCACCCCACACTGAGGTATGTACAGATCTCTACTATGGTGTACAGGGATGTGTGGTACGTGGGACATAGTCCCCCCGATATGTAGCATACATGGGCACAGATTCCTGCACACATGTTGTTGCTGGGAATGCCACACCCGCCATGTGAGACATGTGCAGGCGTGCAGCAGTATGTAGTGCATTATGCGTACCAACACTGTATCCGGCAGATGTGCCGATATATGCACTTGGGAGGTGGTATGTGTTACAGTAGCCATGTGTCATACAGTCGATGACACCTGACCGATGGGTATGCATTATGGCAGCACTGTCATGTAACAGTGACGTAGCATACCATATGCACATGGCAGGGTAGGATGGTGTGTGACACACCTGTGAGCCACCACCTGCACACATGTATGTGGACAGGTATTTAAACACATGATGTACACACATACCGCCATACGTGCTGTTACTATGCCACCATATAATGGCCCCCATGATGGGTACGCATGTGGTAGGGAGTTGCAACTATGTTATGGACATCGGCCACTGCTCTTGCATGGCTGCACCATGCACAGTACACTTGTCACATGTGTCCCCTGTTGCCATGTGTGTATGCATTGCTACGTTTTGACATGTGTGTTGACATACATAGAACATGGACTGTGGTATGGTATCACAGCTGTCACAGGCGAACAATACAAGGGTATGTGTCCCAGTCAACACCACTACACCCTGTAGTGGGAGCATACCACAGACATGTGTCCGCCTTCCATTTGTGTGTGTATCACCGTGTACGCCAGTGTTATGCATGTGGTACATCACAGGCTTCGTATGTGTCCTGTGTGCAGTCCATGCACACAGCCAGACAATCACATGTATGACATATCCGGACATTGGTTCACTCTGGTACAGCAGCAGTCATGTGTCATAGCTGTGTCAGGGCCGTGGTATGTGTGGAGTCGACCTGTCTATGTATACTGATATGGGCGGACCACATCACACATGTGGGATCATTGTTAGTACATGTGTACTCTGCACGACTGGTGTACACCGCTATACAGACCTGTGGACATATGTCACATGCTGTTGTTGGACCGTGAGGCATACTGCTGCACCGCTGACATGGTGCTGGCATGGGAGCTACAGTGTTCACTGCAGTGTGTACATGTTTGACCTGCACCCATGACGCCTGTGATGTCATATGTGTGTTTACGAGTAACTGCATGTGTGACCACCCTGTGGGTGTGGACGGGTTTACCTGACCGTGACCTGCGGTGTGTACACACCGTCTGCATGCCGGACGGCGCGTAGCACATGCTAAGTGTGTGAGCATGCCCGGTTTGCTGTTGTGTAGGTGGACACACACGAAGTTCCACACTCTGCCCTTTCATGCTCACACTCCATGTGTATGCATGTCTGCACTTTGCAGATGCTAAGTGTGTGAGCATGCCCGGTAAGCAGTTGTGTAGATGGACACACAGTACAGTGCACACTGCAGCCATCTGTGATCATACCCCGTGTGCATGTATGTTCCCCCTTTGCAACCGCCAAGTGTGTGAGCATGCCCGGGTTGCTGTTGTGTAGGTGGACACACACGACGTTCCACACTCTGCCCTTTCATGATTCAATCCCATGTGCATGCATGTCTGCACTCTGCAACTGCTAAGTGTGTGAGCATGCCCAGTAAGCAGTTGTGTAGATGGACACACTGTACAGTGCACACCACGCCCGTCTGTGATTATACCCCGTGTGCATGTATGTTCCCCCTTTGCAACCGCCAAGTGTGTGAGCATGCCCGGGTTGCTGTTGTGTAGGTGGACACACACGACGATCCACACTCTGCCCTTTCATGATTCAACCCCATGTGTATGCATGTCTGCACTCTGCAAATGCTAAGTGTGTGAGCATGCCCAGTAAGCAGTTGTGTAGATGGACACACAGTACAGTGCACACCGCGCCCATCTGTGATTATACCCCGTGTGCATGTATGTTCCCCCTTTGCAACCGCCAAGTGTGTGAGCATGCCCGGGTTGCTGTTGTGTAGGTGGACACACACGACATTCCACACTCTGCCCTTTCATGATTCAACCCCATGTGTATGCATGTCTGCACTCTGCAAATGCTAAGTGTGTGAGCATGCCCAGTAAGCAGTTGTGTAGATGGACACACAGTACAGTGCACACTGTGCCCTTCTGTGAGTATGCCCCATGTGCATGTATGTTTCCCCTTTGCGACCGCTAGGTGTGTGGGCATGCCCAGTACGCCATGCATGGAGACACAGTAGAGTCGGCACCGACGTCTGATACTAGGCATGTAGCCATGGCCAATGACATCCTGCATAGCCATGGTGGCCGTCCGGGCGAGTTATATGTAGTTGCTATGCCACAATGGCTGCCTACATCATGCACACCGGTTGCTCTCTCATAGGGTGTACTGTCTGTGGTGCATCCTGTATCCATGTCGTGATGTGCTCCATAGGTAGTTAGTATTCCCAAGGGCAGCACTGCCGTGTTACTGTACGCCCACCTTGGGATAGCAACATGCTGTGTGACTGCGCACTCTGTCTTCATTCCCTATCGGCTGCCTTGCCTCTGCAGATGATATCACCCACCTAGGACTATGCCTCTTGACAGTGCTGTGCTCAGTAATCTCGGTAGCGCATTCTGTAAATGCATCATGCTGTAGTGTTCATGTAGGTAGGTGTAGGTTCAACTCCCGGCCCTTCCCCGTGTGTGTGTGTGTGTGTGTGTGTGTGTGTGTGTGTGTGTGTGTGTGTGTGTGTGTGTGTGTGTTTCCAGCTGCCGCTGGAGATAGTAATGCTTTTAGACGCTTCACAACACATACCTTGGCTATCAGCGTCTATTCCTTTACAGATGATGTCACCCGCCTAGAAGTATGCCTCTGACACTGCTGTGCTCAGTAATCTCGGTAGCGCGTTCTGTAAATGCATCATGCTGTAGTGTGTTCAAGTAGGTAGGCGTAGGTCCAACTCCCGGCCCTTCCCCGTGTGTGTGTTTCCAGCTGCCTCTGGTGATAGTAATGCTTTTCGACGCTTCACAACACATACCTTGGCTATCAGCATCTATTCCTTTACGGATGATGTCACCCGCCTAGAAGTATGCCTCTGACAGTGCTGTGCTCAGTAATCTCGGTAGCGCGTTCTGTAAATGCATCATGTTGTAGTGTGTTCATGTAGGTAGGCGTAGGTTCAACTCCCGACCCTTCCCCGTGTGTGTGTTTCCAGCTGCCGCTGGAGATAGTAATGCTTTTAGACGCTTCACAACACATACCTTGGCTATCAGCGTCTATTCCTTTACGGATGATGTCAGCCACCTAGAAGTATGCCTCTGACAGTGCTGTGCTCAGTAATCTCGGTAGCGCATTCTATAAATGCATCATGCTGTAGTGTGTTTATGTAGGTAGGTGTAGGTTCAACTCCCGGCCCTTCCCCGTGTGTGTGTGTTTCCAGCTGCCTCTGGCGATAGTAATGCTTTTAGATGCTTCACAACACATACATTTGCTATCGGCGTCTATTCCTTTGTGGATGATGTCACTCACCTAGATGTATGCCTCTGACAGTGCTGTGTTCAGTGCTCCGGGTAGCGCGTTCCGTACCTGTGTCATACTGTCGTGCGGTTGGGTAGGTAGGGGTACGGTCAATTCCCATGCCTGCCAGCTGTGTGTGTGTGTGTGTGTGTGTGTGTGTGTGTGTGTGTGTGTGTGTGTGTGTGTGTGTGTGTGTGTGTGTCTATGCTCCCAGCCGCATGGGTTCATAGGTTATGGTTTTAGATGCTCCGCAGCACACATATATCCTGCTGACATCTCTGTGTTTGCGGATGTTGAGACGCAGCTAGTGGACTGCTTGTGTGCCTGCTGTGGTTAGCGACCTCCGTAGCATGTTCTCCACGTGTGTCCTGCTGTGGTGTGATAGGGTAGTGATGTGTAGGTTCCACTACCGGCCTTGCCACATGTGTCTGTCTGTATCTCTCTCGATGTATATATACATACATATGTTATGCCCATAGCGCTGCTCTTGCATGGACAGCTGTCTTTCCCATGTATCGCATATTTGCACGGCTGACACATAGAAATGTGGTACGATGCATATCCTAACATTGTCCATGCAACGTCCGTGTTCCGGGAGGTGTTGCACGCCCTAGAGACATCTGCTGTATATCTTCGCAGACAGCTATCCTTGCTGTACTGTCACTGTACTCGTACACTCCATAGACCTTGTGTATCATTGCCTGTTTATGGTGTGTGTATGTCTATCTGAGCTGTGTGCATGGTCGTGTGTATGCCCCACTATAATCGTCTGTGCAGGTGTCGCCACTATGGGTAATCCATGTAGACAGCTGTTTCATGTGCATTTCAGCACATACCTGCGGACAGTGCTACCCCTCCTATGGCAGCACATTCCATCATCTTGCAGTGGATACTAGTGTTTCCACACACATGTATCTGTGTCTGTTCATAACACTCCACCTCAGGGAGCGTATATCTGGACACGGTCTTATGTGATGGTGGGACACTCGGGGCCAGTCATGTCATGTTGCTCTTAGAAACGTTGATAGTGGGCACAGTGATATGTTATGCATGAGTATGGCATTTCTGTCTGATTTGGTGTCTTCCTCGCATGTTTGTCATTGCTTCCTGTCGTCAGTTATCATGAGGGCGCCGGACTGTTACTGTTACGTGGAACACAGCGAATATATGAGCCAGACTTCTACACAGTCTGCGTACATCTGTGCAGTTGCAGGGTATGTGTCTAATACAACATACCTACTGTCTGCCTACAATACACACACAGTGTGTGGCGGCATAACAGACCACATGACATTACTTTGTATTTGCACGGCACACCCACGCAAACAGTTGTATTCCTCACACGGGTCTACATCTGCTTATCCACACTACTTGTTCTTTCCTGTACCATATGTGTGCATCATATTTGTGCTTCCTATCAGTGGCGGGGCTCACGTACGACTATGGGGGCCTGGTAATTGTTATGTTGACACTTCATGGCACCCTGGGGGACACTTCACCTTTGTGTCTGATTACCTTCCACATTGACCTTCACGGGGCATACGTTGTCATTCACAATTACCGGGGTAGGACATATACATGTTTGCACATTTGTCCTGCTGTCTTTCTTACCACCTGTCCGCCTAGTATCACCAGTTCAGTGCATGTATTCTGGACAGGTAGCTCCTTCATACCCTGACCTGTTGTCATTATGTGTACACGGCCTGACGTTCGGCCATTGCCCTTGTTACGTTTCGCATAGTGCTGTGCCTTCCTAGCTGATTGCTGCCTAGGCATTCTGGACTGTGCGGTGGGTGACAGGGAGCACTATTTCCATTGCATGATTAGTGACACTCATAACATCCATATTCAAGGCTACGCCAGTATACCACTCAAGTGTACCTCGTTATGGGGGACGTACCTCATTTGGGGTCTTAAAAGGGTCATGCTCCTCGAAATTACACAAAGTTCCACATTGAAAGGGTCTGTTACACATTCAGTGTTAGGAATGTTTTAGGTGAACTCCATGGTAAATTGACATTAATCATATTAATTCATTAAAGATCTTCATTATACATGCAAACAGCGTATTTTAACCATCCTATGACCTTCCTAGTTGAAGTTGTTAGTAAGTCATTAGTATGTGTTCAACATTTTGCCCATTTGTTCCACATTATGGAGGCGAGTGTTCCTCATTTTGGTGATGGAAGGTTGAGAGCTATGTACGCCAGTATTCGCACAACGGTCTGACTTTGTATGGGGTATTTCTAATGTAGTCCCTATCTGTATTTCCTGTGCTATGCCTTACTGCAGCTGTGTTATTCCGACAGATTTCCAGTTATGGGTGCCGTCTTGGTCGTACGCATGTCCATCCATGGGAATCGCCTACAGGACACTGGTATAGGGCTGTACATATTTCACACCTGCTTTCCGCATTATCCGTGGATGCTTTGCACCATTAGTGGGGATTAAGGCATGTGCTATACCCACATCCCTCCCACGGGGCGGGCCTACGGATTCTCTGCCAAACAACACCTAGGCCCATTTCTGCATACCCAGGTTCCCATGCCTGCAACCCTCGATGGTACACATTACACATGGTTAATGTGTGCGGTACTGGGATGTGGACGCACTTCTATGGACTCGTCACTCTGGGGATATCTGTCCATATGTCCTGCATTTCATGGACACATGTGTCATCAACCTTGAACAAGCTTTTAGTGCATGTATAGCTGTTTCGTGGTTGCGGCTGTCACTTCTTTTGCGTCAATCGCAGCAGGGGTTGCGAATGGAGCAATTTTTGGAGTCCTACAATGGACACTGGTGTGCATGTATAAAGTGTAGAACTTGCTGGACTGTCACCTTCTGGCCAGTGGATTTGACTGCTGCTGTATGTTCCCCGTTCGCGGACGTCTGTTTGACTACCCATATTATCTATTACTTCACATATTTATATCCATGTGTCATATATATGGGACGTAGGTCTGTTGTGTGTACATATATACATGTGAACCCCTCGTTTCATACCTTGCTTTGTTACTGTCTGTGGTTTACCTGTGTACACACATATATAACCATACCATACCTTTCCACTGTACAGGTTCTGGCAGAGTGTACGGATGGTTGGCCCTTTATCTTAGGTGTGTGTTACATTGACCTGTGTCTATCTGGCAATTTGCTGGCATTTCATGTGAGACTTACTTGATTCTGTAGAGACTTGATTCTATAATTATGACGTGCTTCCACTGACTATATTTTTCTTTGTCTTCTGGAATCTTTCTGTAACCAGTCCTTTTTGGACACTTTCTATTGTTGTTCATTTTTGTTTACATATATGACTACTTTGGTATGTTGTGCTATTATTGTGTGTGGAGCATTTCTCCCCGGGCCTCTACTGACACTGGACATATATCCAGCTAGCCTAGCCCAGTCAACAAATGTAAACCAACATAAAACGTACATAAACGTATGGTGGCACCTTCTGACAAGTAGGTCGGGTTACAGATGCATACCCTTCGTCAATCCCTGCTACTAACACACCCGTTATTCTATCCACATTCTGTGTTTGTCTTATCACATATCATGTGTTTCTCATTATTTGTACAAGTACTTTGCATGGCATTGTCCGGTTCCATACTTTCAGAGGCTGACAATTTTGAGACATGTATAACTAACGTGGAGGACACAGCATTAACTTACCCTGCTGTGAGCGGATCACACACGCACAGGCGCACTTGCATTTCCTAATTGTGGGTTACGCGCAGGCGCACATGCATATCCATATTCTGGGTTACATATGTTTACTGAGTCTGTGTGATTACGTGGCCTGTATTAGTTGTGACTGTTCCAGTAACATATCTCTGATCCGGTTAATGGACGTGTACGGAACACACTTTCACCTTTACACATGTAACTGTCTTTGCGGCACAGACGCATTACTTACACATTCACATTTATATGTTCTATAGTCGTAATTCAAACGGGACTGCATTCACGTTGGCCGGTTGCTGTGACCACTACACGTTTGCTGTTCTGTCTCATTTATATGCATACCCATGGTACATAGCTACATTTACATATTACCCCCACCCCCCCCACCCCCGCACTCACTTACGTCACAGGCATCCATTCTCCTGCTGGGAAAAGTGCGGTACTACATGCTACACATTCCCTATTCCCTACTGCTCTTGACCCAGGATGCATATGGCGTGACCGCAGGGATACTCAGATCACAGGGGCTTATAGCCCCAATGCATACAGTTCTTTGATTGTCAGGGTGTTCCTGTGGTGCTCTGGGTTTGGTCTTGTCCGCCTAGTGTACGGAACTGCCCTGACCGTGTACGAATGTCAGACGAGGCACATGGGCACGGTTTGTCCATGTCTATTATACCATAACCACCCCCATTATTCCTAACCATGCACGCTGATTGGCCAGCGTGCCCGTTGTAGATCGGGTTATAGTAATGGCACACGGTCCGGTCGCACGGACCTATTTCCATTAGTATACCTCGGTATTTATAACCTGTCTCGCTATGTTACATGGGTTTAACATAGCGTGACAGCTTTAACTGAGCCACGTTGATGTCCGTTGCTTACTTTGGGGCAGTCTCGCTCTGCTACACACATTTAACATAGCAGGACAGGTTGTACAACACAGCAACGGGGACACCGAGCTCTACGTTGCTGTTTTGTATTGATTTGCTATGTTGACTGTGTTTTACATAGCGAGACAGTTTCGACATTAGCAACGGACATCTCGCGCAGTACGTCAGCACCGCCGCGGATGCCAGACATTTGCGGACGGGCAGCAGACAGGCATTATGCTGTGCCATTATGTCTGGGGAGTAATAGTTTATTTTCCTAGATGATATGGCATAATAACAATAACCCACGTCTGGGTGTGGGTACTGCTGTATTTACCCACGGTTGCCTTTGTTTGGTCCCTCGGGACCGCACCACGTCTACCGTGGGTATATCCAGCATTACCCACACCCAGGCGTGGGTTATTGCTATGATATTCATTCCGTATGTACAGACACGAGTGTTTAGACAACCAACAATAGCTTCTGCTATTGGCATACAATGCTGTGGGTGGTGCCGGTTATCATACATATGCCATGTTCTGCATTTTTCCCATTCACACTTGTCTATCCCCTGTCCTCATTCATATGTGGATATTTATGTGGCACATGACTGAACTATGTATTACCTGCAGGTATGCTGTGTACAGTGCAAATATGTGACGGTTGGTTACAGTGTATCTGTGTACCTACCTCTGTGATACTGGGGACTACCACACATCCTTCGCAGCATTACATGCGTATGTACATACTATTATTTGGTGGCCTGTGGAAGGTTGTCGGAGCACCGGTTACATGTGTCCCTATGTGTGCACGCATCGTGTTGGTCTTTGTCCGGCCTTCGTTGCTATCATGGGTTGGATGGTGGTGTTGGTGTGTGTTTGGGTTGTATTTGTACTGCCGATATGTCAGTGGGGGGGTGGGGTTGGCACGTGTTCCTCTTTGCAGGGGGCCCCATTATGGACATATGTGTCCTGCATCGACACTTGACACGTGCCATATGTCCTGTGATATTGACACAGTCGTGTATGTCTTCCTGCATTACTACTTGCGTGTTACAGGCATTTTGTATCTGGTACGCATGACTATTATGTTGGATAGCTTAGGCTATTCCCCTGCTATGGCATAACCATTCATCCGGGCATTTACGTGTTATTCTATCCTTTGCATTGGCCGTGGGTGTTTTGCCATACGGAACAACACATATCTACGAGTGATGTCCCACCTTGACATTCTGTGCATTTGGCAACCCTGCTGGGGTGACCTGCTTGGTGGATGGCTGTTCCACCCTGTGTATTGTGTTTGACATGTCTGCATAGCTAATCATCGGTACAGTGGCTGCACATACTGCTTTGTCCAGATGTGTACAGTTATGGACACCATGGCGTGTGAACACCTATGGGGTTTCGACAGGTCCATAACCACACGCGGGATGTACACATTCTGCCGACACATTCACATGCAGCCATTTGGATATCAGTACCTGGGATGAGATGTTGACATGTGGGGTACATATTTGCACGCGTGTCACTGTCTAGGACAATACTTCCTACTACATCTGGGGTATACCCGCTGTGTGTAGGTGTGCAGCTGCGCAAGGCTGCTAGCTGGATTGGGTGGACAGTCGGACATGGGTGCGGGTTACTTGCTATGACGGGGTTGTTGTGTATTACATTTGCATGCGTGGGTTCTGCTTCTGGATATTCCGATTCGGCATACGCCATCCTATGTGTATGTGATGGTTACGTTGCTGTGTCTAGCACATTTTGCTATACACGTTTGTCTGTGTTTGGGATATCTGGTTTCTTTCTGGTTGTTATATGGCCACGACTGCCCAGCTGTGTACTCGAACTACCACTGTGGGACTGCTGGTGACCATGCCCATGGGGCTAGTCGTGTGTAGTTGCGGCGCGCTGACATGATGCAGTACACCTCCACTGGGTATGCCTGCTGACAGTGCATTGCGTGACGGACACGGTATTCCGAGTATCCTTTGTTCCGTGGACGGGAACATTTTGTACTTAGTGGATTTATGTTTGGTTCTCCATTTTGTGTGGACGGGTACTATGTTGCATACTCTGCATACGTTTCATTATCCATGGACACTGGTTGGTGCGGTTACTATTGCAGGCGGCCTGTGACAGTCAGCACTTTAGGTTGCTCATCGCCTGCCGGGTTGGCCACGCTTAAGGGCGCATCCTACTTGGGCTCCCTGGACTCGCGCACGTGCCCTATGCACGTGGTTGTGGTTGCGGCGCACACTCATTACTATGCATGTGGTGCTGCTATGCCAGTTATACGCTGCACGGCCGGCGCAAGCCTTACGCCGGCCTTGCGCCGAGCTTCATGAATCCGGGGGAGTATCTTTTCTTTGTTTTCATTTGTCACAAATTAATTGCTTACTGTTTAAAGGTGATGTTTTGAGAGAACATTTATCTGAGGAAGTCGTGGGATGAAAATGTAAAATTGAGTTTGTCAGCATTAATATTGGATGTTTGCTCGTGTATACATTAAAGCCTGTTGAGTTTTACTACCGGTGGGACCATTGTGCTTTTTTCTTGTTACTGGTCTACTGCAAGCACTTTTTTCCGCCTTTTGATTTTGAAACATTCCATCATGTTTATTGCAACTTATATTTTCTGAGATATTTGTGTCAGCTTGCATTATATAGGTAAGCCATAAGATTACCTCAAAAGCCAAAGGAAGCCTGCTAAGCACAGTTTTTAAATCGTGAACGGTTAACTAAAGATGGTAAAGTAGGACAGTCTGAAGAATGAGGGTCAACTTCACATCTTAGCAAGACACTATGGGAATGTGGAAAATGGTACTGTAATTGAAAATTATTATTAAAACTCGTTATTTAAGTACTCTGTAATTTAGTTTAAATGTATCACAGAAGTCAGTTTATCAGCTTAAACTTACCATAAAACAAACTGAACCAATGTACTTAATATGTCTGCAGAGTATAACAGGCCTATGATTTACAGTACATTTTAATTAAATTCTGAGACCAAACACCTTAAATTATGCAATCCATCTTGCTTTGTATTACGGGCATGTGACATCCCCACTCTGGGCCAGTAATCAAGGACTCTGACTAATCACCAATGAAACTCTAGAGGCACGTTCATTTGGAATACAAAGAGTTACACTCAATATTTCCAGATGTAGACCTCTCTGCATGAAGCACAATTTATGTTAAGAGCACCCAGGAACCACGTTCAGTCTGGGGCCTGGTTCATTTCTTTCTCTCCAGACCTTGAATAAGACTCCCCACTGGCACAGCTTAGAGTTGAGTCATTAGTTGGGATTCCAAGCTAAGCCCTCCCACACCCTCTCTCTGAAACCAGTGCTCTGTATCCCTGCTCCTAGCAGCTGACACATGCACTGTTTGAGATTTGATTTGCACACACACACACACACACACACACACACACACACACACACACACACACACACACACACACACACATACATACACACACATACACACACACACACACACACACACACACACACACACACACACACACACACACACACACACACACACACACACACACACCTGGAAAAGTCTGGTACAGATTCATTTGCTATGCTTCCTTCTTTCCAGACTATAAGGTAGTTATCACTGCCACCAGAACCCTTGCCAGCTACTTTAAGGGTCTTACAAGGGTACCAATTATAGTTAAATTAATATTAATACAAATGGCAATGTTGACCAAACAGCCAGACTTTCTGGAGTGGCCAGAGTTATCACCAAATAAATATGTGCAAATACTCTCAAAACTTAAATATTTTCTAAAAAGGACCAGCCACAAAGAAAAGTTTAAATATATTTAATAATAAATAATAAAAGAACATGGAAATACTAAATATCTATTTACAGTAAACACCAGAGTTTCAGTCACAGGGAATATTAAAAATGACACTGATGGAAAGTTTCACACAGTTATAGAAAAACAGTATTTAGTTAATATCACTACCTATTTCAGATTGACTAAAGGAATTACTGTTCCTAATTACTGAATAGAGCAAGGCAAGATGGGTGAGTGGTCTTTATTGTCAGATCCAAGACAGAATACAGAATGCTGCTGAGACTTCAGTCTCCTATAATATTAAAACATTATTTCTGTGCAGAATGACATCACATACTTATGGTCATCTGACTCTGTTTCCCACACTATCCCCTATCACCAGAAGCTGCCAGGGTTTTAGTACCTATATGTTACCATACACACTGTTAGAGCTTTACTCAAATGTGGTGCAGCTGCTGGAAATCATAAAATCATAAAACCATGCCACTCTTCCTACAGGAGCTACAACTTATTCTCTAGCATAGACATTGCATCTCTGGTTTCATTTAAAACTGTGGGATGATATTTTTATGGCTTAATTCGTGCAGTAATTTAATTTTAAGAATATTTTGCAAAGTCAGGTGGATTAAGATTAACCTCTTCACTTCCAGTATATGCTGTTACAATTATACATTTAAACAGTTACAATAATGCATGTACATCTCTTTTCCTTCCAGAAGGGCACACTGTTAATGCATTTTAACACAAGCAAACCTCACAGATACATTTTCAGCACAAATATCTGTACAAATCAGTTTGATATACAAATGACATATAATTATTTATAAAATCCTAGCTAGCTATGCTAGCATATGTTACGCATCCACTGCCTTATTTCTCCTGAAATGGCTAGCATTACCTCCTATCGTCACAAGATATATGAAGTACAGTACACAGAAGAAAGGAGAGACAGAAACACAAAATCACTCAGTTTAATAACATCCATTATGCCATTATATGATATAAAAATTATAAAATAAATCTTACAAAGTATAATAGACCAGAAAAATTAAAACTACACAAAAGATCATGATAAAATTATCTATTTAAGTTGCTTTCAGTTTCTTGCTACAGTTGCCTTTAAAATGTGTAATTAATGCTGACTGACTGCTAGCATTCAAACAAGTCAATGAGATTGCCATACCTTGGAGAAATGTGACATGTCAATGTCATGGTAACACAAAAGCTATATTATATAATGTATTGTGCTCTCTTGTGGAAAAAAAATCTTATGAAGTCACTGGGTCATTTGAAAAGTTTTGTTTTTTAAGAATATTTAAAAGATTTTGCTATTGCTATATGTGCTTTATTCAGTACTTTTAGGATTCTGTGCAAGTGACTGGATTTTGTGCAGTTTGAGGATAGTATTCATATTGGTACCTACCACATAATCTTAATGTACTATGAGAAAATGCATCTCCTGGCAGCATTTCCAGTATTGCAAATCTTCAACAACTTCTATATTAGTTCTTGTAAGTTCATGTGCACATACCAGGCCATTTCAAAATTTGGGAAGAAATTGAAACAAGGATAATCAGCAAGAGCTATCAGCATTTCTGATCTATATTTTTTTATAACTATTAATATTTTTAACCCAGTGTAATCTTGTGTAAAACTGGATTGAGTGTTTTCAATAAGATGTCTCTATCTGCTGTAATAACATCTAGAAAAGAATCACAACAATCAGCAAGTCAGACAAATAACATCTACAATGTTTATATACCTCAAAGATGCAAATAATATAATTTGGCAGGATGGAAGAATTTACTGCTACAGCTTTTTTATTTATCCTTTTGTTTTTGAGACTTTGGTCAACAACATTTTTCTCTCTATTACAATGCTCAGAAAATACTTGTAGAAATAAATCACAGTGTGAATTTACAGTTAAACACTTTATTTTATTGACAAATTATGAATAAACTTCAATAATTATCAGGTAATGCCATATTTTTATTATGGTTGTATTTGTTTATTTTTTCAGTAGTTTGGGGAATAATAAGAAGTACATAACCCTTGACTTACAGATATTTCTTGTACACAGGGATTCATTCCATCATCACAATCACTTACTCATGACTTTTATATTTCCTAGGATTCAATAAAATCCTCAATGCTTGTACCATTTGTGCAATGTGGGTTTGTCAATTAGTGGAATGTCAAGAAAACATGAGTCATAGATGGGTATGATTGTACTGGGCTCTCCATACAGATGCTGGCATTTGTAATGTCGAGTGATGAAACATGAAATAAAAGAAAGAAAATCACAGAGAAGAGCAAATCTTGAACATCACTCTTCTCTTTTAAACTTCTTTTTTGAAGTGGGGTAAGCCCCTGCACCCTCTCCAAACTTATACATGCAAATTTTGGGATCACCATACCTTGGAGGAAATGGAATATTCCTAGAAATTGCAGTTTTGGATTTAGTATATGTAAGTCCATTTTTTGTCATTCAGTTTCCATATTACAGGACTTGATAATGCAGGTCCTGACCATTCAAATGGTTACCCCGAAATGAGGAAGACCTCATTACTGGTTCATCACCATGTCTGTAAATCAAACATTAGTGCTGTTAGACCCAACCACACTAGCATTTTTCCATAGCGACTCATGTTACACATTAACAAAGGTACTCTCTTACATGCACACATGCCTCCGCCCCCCACAAACACACACACACACACACACACACACACACACACACACACACACACACACACACACACACACACACACACACATGCTAACAAGGAGGCTACAAATTTTGTAGTATTTGCTTAACATAAAACTCTACAAAATACTTTTATTACCTTCTCCCAAACTATGTAGGCAAAAAACAAATCTGTTGAAAAAATGTAAAATTAAAGAAGAAACAAAGAGGTATGCTAAAAAGCAAAAAGTTAAGAAATATATAAATGAGAATTGAGATGAGTGTGTTGATGATCTAATATTTTGATTAATACCACTTTACCAATTGATAGCTAGCACTCAGGGGTTTTCTATCCACTTTCCCAGGATAATGCCTTCTCATGGTCCTCCTATTTTTTCAACTTTCTGAAAAAAAAGTTAAAACTTTTCTCACCTACAGTTTTGGTGAGTGTATTATTTGTTAAATTTGTCTTGTCCAGCATGCTATAAGCCAGTTATGCATCAACTACTCCTAATGGATTCCTGGGAAGACTGTGGTGTAGTGGCCTTAGCATGAGCTGACCTTTTCTTTCAAGAAATTAAAGACAATTCATTTGCCAGGAATATAGATCTCAAAGGGTCAGGAGCTAGTATCCCCATGCATCTGAGACACATTTGTTCATACACTGTATCCTCTACTTCTAAGAAAATCACTGAAAACAAGCAAAGTTGAAGGAAACTCACACTTCCATCATATGAAGCAGAGGGTAATGAGGAAAAGGAAGTGGAAGAAGAATATCATGACATTTTATATCCTGACCAAAATCCTCCCTTCTGTATTATGAGATGCATGATAATGACCTGGGTTCTTTTGTTTCTGGTTCCTTTCTGATAGACATGCCTTTTGGTGATACCATCAATTTTATGAAAAATCATTTTAACTGATCTGATAAAAGTCATGTTGTCGCTCCTAAAGAAAGAAATACATTAAGCTTTTAAAACTGGAGCTGCCTAAACCTCTTCCATGTACACCTTCTACTAATTTATTCTGTGAAATATTTCTCAAAGTGTGATTGGTACCAGACATTATACCACCTTTACCACTGAAGTCTAACTAGTTTTATAATTACCTGTATAAAGATCATGTGATTGACAAAGCTACACGTGAATTAGAATTGTATAAAAGGCCTGGTGTCACTCCTGCATTAATATCACTACCAGTAAACAGAGAAAGCCAGGTTATTAAGTATTTTGTTCAGAAATCATACAGAGGCTGCCACTATGGCTGACAGAGCCATACATTTCCAGACCCATCTGAAACAGTAACATTCTGATATTATGATGCAGACTGAATATTTAACTAAAGATTATGCAGATACCAGTAAGTATTATGTTTTTGTTAAGAACAATTTTCTTGACATAGCATGAACCAACAGAAAAAGCAGGGTGTTCTTTAAGTTTCATAATCAGAGTCATAAAAGGAGCATCAAAAATAATAGACATAAGGAGTAATAGTAACACAGAGAATAGTGCTAGTAATAAAAGGTATAAAAACAGTAACAAGATAATAACATAAATATTCCCTCACCCCATCACTTCAGTATCCTTCCATGCACATCGGGTTCTATCCTTGTGTTATATTCTATTTGTTGTATGACAGAGTACAACCAGGTACAATTATTCTAAATAATTCTGAATATCAATCATATCTTCTTGTGTGTAATAGACAATACAACCCATTCTGAAAAGTTCACCACATTATCTTTCCATACTACTCTGAGAGAGGGTTGTTTAATCCTTCTAACATCAAAACTCTATAAAATAACATTATTTCAATGTTGTAACTTAAGAATGCCTTAAATCTGCTATATTATGTTACAGAGGGCCAGGCATCCCAAATGAAAATAATCACTTGTCCAAAGGGGTATGATTTCCTTAGGTTTGGGTAAAGAGGGTTAAGACTTATGAAATGGTATTCATTCCATAATCTTGCCTGATATAGTCTCATTTGGATGAAAGAAAACACTTCTCCCCATTGTTTTTTCCATTTGTCATCAAAAGATTAAGTCTAATATATATAAAACCATCTTTTCAAGGGTGTAAAAAAGTACAGTTGTGTAAGTCCTACTTACCTATAACAGTACATGTTTGTAGAACACACTGCCTTACTGGCAGATGGGTAGTAGTGCCCTGCTGTCCTCTCTCTGGAAGTCAGTTAAAGCTCAGAACTCCTCCTCCTGCTTATCTGTAGGTGTGTGGACCAAGTACCTGGTAGTAAAAGGGCTGCCTTTTGAACAAACAGACAGGACCTTTTCAGTTTTCTAGGGTCCATCAGGAAGCGAAGATAAAAATTCAAGCTTTTCAAATACCTACTGTTCCAAACCAAAAAAACACAACACACACACACAGAACAATAAAGTCCACTGAGCATATCTCAGCAGCAACTCCAACACCAAACTATGTGCATCCAAATAAAGGGTGATGGTAGGTGGGTACCGCTAGTAAGCCAGTGTGTTCTAGGAACATCTACTGTTACAGGTAAGTAGAGCTTACACAACTGTACCATGTTCAACAAACATACCACCTTACTGGCATATGAGTATATTCTCAGAGTTTACTCAGCCTGGGAGAAGGAAGGATAATGGTTCAAGAGCCTCTGGAGAATGGTGCTAGTAAAGCCTGCTCTGGACTTAGAAAAGACATTCAGCTTGTAGTGCTTAGTAAAGGTATGGACAGAGGACCAAGTTGCTGCCTAGAATACTTCTAGAGTCCACTCCTTTCCAATACCCCAGTAAAGAGGACAAGGCCCTGGCTGACTGCACCTTTGCCTTGCCTGGGTTCACCTTGCCATGGTGGGTGTAACAAAAAAGAATACCAGAGGACAACAAAATAATGGTTTGCTTAGAAACAGATTGACCCTTTTTCACCCTTGTACAGGAAATAAAAAAAAACTTTCAGCCTTCCTGAAGGGTATCATTCTGCCATGACATTTTGCTCTGATGGGATGCATGATATCTGAAGAGTCACAGAATGCTGTAGAACCAGCTCCCAGTCCATCACTGCTAACCAGCACAAACAGTATGTACCCCTTTGTTTGCTTGTGTACCACATCACTATGGTGTTGTCCATAACCATCAAAAGAGGACTCAGAGTCCATAGGTCTTTCAAGGTATGAATCATCAACATTTCCTTGATATTAATGTGCTGCTATGCACCCTTGGGTTCCCAACTGGCCTGCACTTGCAATCCCACTGATACAGCTTATCAAGCACAGTCCATCAAATCTGTCTGGACAGATATCCCCAGAACAGAATTGAAGAAGCAAAGTCCTGATTAATAGTCAACTGAGCTCTCTACCACTGTAACTCTCATCTGATGAAGGGTAGTACCAACAAATGAGATTCCATAGAATGTAGGTACTGGGACCAATATTTTGGACATACCATGAATTGTCTCATGTGGAGATGGGTCAGTAGTATCAAGAGAATCATGGATGCCGTCAGTCCTTGAATTCTTAGGAATTCTGTCACTGAGGTGATGTTCATTATGGAGAATTCCTAAAACACTGTCTGGACCTTATCTTCAATGAAGGAAAGACCATTCTTTTGTCAGTTTCAATTGAGCACCTAAAGAAGACAAGCCTTTAGAAGGGTGGCAGGCATAACTTCTGAAGGTTCAGCTTGGACCTTAGTAGGGAGATTAAGGCCAAGACCTTCTCTAGTTATTCCAAACACCTGGATAGAGACTCTGCACTGATCATCAAGTCATCCAAGCAAGGAAAATGTGAATGCAAACAGTTTGATAGTGGGATATTAATGGAGCAAGGTATTTGGCAAACACTTGAGATGCAGTGGATTTCCCAAGGGCAATGCAGAGAACTGATAGTGTGAAAATGACACAGAAAATCTCAGATATCTCCTGAAGCAATGAGCAAGTCAGGAGACAAAAGCTAGCCAGATCAATACCAAATACTGGCTGTCAGCTCAGTAAAAAATGGACTAATCCCACTATGCTCTCTTTAAACATCAATCTCAAGTCTATTTCTGTAGTGAACACTGTACTATATAAAATGACAGTAGTTTAAATAACACAATTCTTAGCACAAAATACATGCACACAAGTCCCCTGAGTATGCAAAAAAGACTATTTTCAGTCCACATGAATGGATACACCCTAAAGCAGTATTAGTCAAGAAATCATAAACTGATGAAAAAAATCCTGTGATAAATGTTTAATATACAAAATGGTGTACAAAATGGTGACAAAAGCAATCTGTAGTCTCTTCTGCAGGGGTTCTTATTCTAAACACTGCACTGAACAGAACAGTTTTAGTTGCACAGTTCCAAGCACAAAATACTTGCACAAACGTCCTCTAATAGAGTTTAAAAAGGCTAATTTCAGTCAAAATAGATAAAGACTAAAACAGTATTAGATAAGAAATAAATCATAAAATGTTGAAGAATCCCTGCCAGAAATGTTTAACATACAAAATGGTGTTAAAATTATGATTTAAATTAAACAATCATTTAAAATACTATAATCTTATTCAATCACCTCAAATAAGAACCCCAAAGATTAAAAAAAAACTGCAATTTTGTCAACATTTTCTATTAAAACTTCCAAATGAATTTTTACTCAACAGCATATACCTTGCTGTGCTAGTCAAAGTAAAAAAAGAAGCATATAAAAGTTTCTAATTAGAAAAAACAGTCAAAGCAGGCAGCGTAATACACTTTTCAAGCTCTGAAAAGAAAAGCAAAGGGAAGAAATAACAACCCAGAGTTTCTTATCTGAGCTCAGCAGCTGAAGATATCCAGAGTAAGGTTCATTCTTCTCAGAGATCCTTCTTGTACTATGGCACTAGAAAACTGAAATCGTCCTGTCTGTAGGTCTGAAAGGCCATCCACCAAACCCACAGATAGGGACTGCGAGGAGCTCCGAGCTTTGGTAGACTGCCAAAGAGAGGGCAGTTGGGCTCTACTACCCATATGCCAGTAAGTATGTATGTTTGTTAAACACAATAATGTTTTTTACATTTAAAAAATGTTAGAAGCCTCTTGATACAACTTATACCACACTTAATATACTTTTATCTGATTATCAAAAAGGAAGTTTACAAAGCTGCTGAAGAATTCCAAGTTTGGAAATAAAGTTAGGTGGCTTAGACTGCTAGAAACAGGTGTATTTTGCTTTCACTTGCTTGAAGGTGTTGGTGGAGTTTTATTTTGAATTCAGCAGTAGAAGTGTAGGTACTGATTTCAGTGGATAGGTCATCTTATAGTTTAGGAACAATGCAAAATACATGATCTGATGATGTACACAGAGAGTTTGTTGGTCATTAGTGGATAAATACATTGTTTTATCAATTACTCAGGGCAAAAGGTGAGGCTGAGGGGGGTGGCTTAAAGCAGAGTTATAGGTACCAGTACTGTTGTGTAGTTTACATGAAAGTAAGATACAGAAGTTTATACTGTTCATTTATGAGAACTGAGTTTAGATAAAAGATATCAAAATGTTAAAAACATGCAAACAGCATTGGTTTCCATATAAAGAGTGGCTGCAATGCTGTGGATGCCTGCTCTGAAGTAGTTGTGCAGGCAAAAAATTGTCAGGGGTGACGATTGGGAAGAGATGGGCGAAGGCTGCCAGCCTAGTCAATAGAATTTGATATATAATTCTGGCATTTGTAAATAAATGCAAAATACAGGCATGTTTTCTTGAGTGTAAAAGAACACTGTGAAATGTGGAACTGCAAAATATGTGAAAACATTGCACTCTACTGGCCCAGTGATGCATGTTGTGACCCTTTCATGTTAGAATTTGGCTCCAGTGTGGTTGGATGAAGGTTTCATGCCCATTGTTTTAAAACTAAAGTTTATGACCAGAATTTAGATGTGGAATGTGCTTTACTGCTCTAGTTTCTGTTAGAATATACATGTGAAATGCTTTGTATTGTTGTAAGTTCTGAGCAGGTGTTACATTGCTAAATAATGCATTTTGTGGCCTGAGAACTCAGACCAGGTGTTAAGATGATGCAATATGAATACTGGGAAAACCTAAGTGTCAAAAATGATGTAATTTGGGAGGGCCTTAGAGACATGTTTGTTAGTAATGTTTAAATACTATTTCTCACAAGAGACTGAAAGCATTTTGATCTTGATATCCAACTTATCAGCACTCTGCCTTATGCTCACATGTAAGTTTTCGCACTGTGATTTCTTGTAGGAATAGGCAAAGCTAGTAAAGATTAATTAGGTATTTTTCTTTGAAATCAGACCTGTCCTACTGTATTATTTTAAGTTTCTGTGTGATCTCTAAACTCTTAGATATCTCTGTGGTGTAGTAGTTTTGTCTTGTGTTTTAATTACTTATTATTAAATATTTTTAAAACCTTCTACCTGTGGCTGGTTTATGTACAGATAAAGTATACTTTAGAGTACATTATATATTTATAGAGTTTACTGTCTAAGCCTTTCCAGTAAGCCACTCCTTGACATTGTCTGAATACTTCACCCTGATGCTCGATGTAATTATGTTCCAACACCAAGCTCATCATATCAGTGATTAAATTCACTCTATCACTACTACATTCTAAGTATTTACATAGGCTACTATGAAAGTAATCGAGACCAGTGTTAACAGGTATGCTGGAAAAGAGATCTTGGACATCAATTGTCAAGAATGTCAGGTTTTCATCCCACTTGTCCGTGGTAATTTTACTCAAGAAGTCCCATGAGTCCTTTACCAGATGTTCAACCTTGCTGTAAATCGGTTTGGTCCAATGATCAATGATGGTGCCTATCTTGAATGTCTTAGACTTAGATCCGGATATGATAGGTCTGAATGGTGGCTTGGATAGATTTTTGTGTATCTTGGGTATTCCGACAATACGTGCCAAAATCGGGTATTCTGTTTTAACAAATTCATATATATCACTTGTTATACGATTGTCAATGAAGTAGTCTTCTATGGTGTTGTCAATGCGTCTGTATCCAGTAGTAATCTGGTTAGAAGTTACCTTCTCATAATGGCCTGAATCATATATAATGTTGTGAATTTCTTTCTCATACTGGACATTGTGAAAAATCACTACCCCACCACCTTTGTCTGGTTTCATGATTCTAATCTGTTTGTTTCTGATAATATCATTCAAACATCTCCTTTCCTCTTTGCTCAGGTTATCCAAGCAGCTTTTCTCATCACTGTAAAAGTGCCTACTTTCTTGGTGTAATTTGTAGATGTCATGACAAACCATATTCTCATATATAGTTACCTGTGGATTCGATATAGGTATATATGTGCTATTTTTCTTTAAGTCATGATGTTGGGTTAGCTCATGTGTATTAGTGATGTTGTCTTTAAATAGTAATGCCAGATTCACCCTTCTACAAAAGAATTTTATTTCCATTATAACATCAAATAAGTTGGTTTTTACCGTTGGTATGAATTTCATACCTTTACTAAACAGTGTGATAAAATCTTTAGTAACTGGGGTATCTGTG
This sequence comes from Protopterus annectens, assembly GCF_019279795.1. Taxonomy (NCBI): domain Eukaryota; kingdom Metazoa; phylum Chordata; order Ceratodontiformes; family Protopteridae; genus Protopterus; species Protopterus annectens. The sequence continues at coordinate 695,043,194 of NC_056739.1, read as the reverse complement.
TAATTATATACTTTGTATCCGTGATGGCTGATAATACACGGACCTTCGTTTGGGTCAGTCCTATCCAAAACATCATGTGTGTGTTTATTGGGGTATGGTCCAGTCTTAATTAAGTCCATGTCTGATTTAGTACCAATGACGGTACTGGTACTACCCTCTGTATTGTTATGAACCTGAATACCTAATGTCTCCTTTGTTGTTTTCTTTGTGCTGGAAAAAACCTCCCCCCTTGAAAATTCTCTTCCTCATATCTCCGTGCATTCCTTTTATTACTTCTGGAATTAACCACTTCAAATTGTCCTTCTTCTCCTGTATTATACCTAGGCCATACATATGCTCTGTCATTTTTGTAAAGATCCATGTCCCTTTCTAGTTTATGCATCTTCCTTTCGTAGGCTTTTTTTACTTTTACTGTGGCCTGGTTGAACTGACTAGAGTAACAGTCATACCATCTGTCAAACAATGCATCCTTAATAATGCTTTCATTTAGGTTAAACACTTCATCTAATAATGTCTTAGCCTTGATTTCATTGTGTTTAATAAGATGCTGCATATACGTGTACCCAAAATCATTAAACATATCGTTAAAATCAGCAATAATAGTACTGTCTATCTTAAGACCTAATGGAAGTTTAAAAAACCTGAGTCCTTTGGGTACTATTTTCAATGATATACATTTCTCAAAATATGCAATATCAATCTTAACACATTTATATTGTATCAGTTTCCTACCTAATAAATGAATACGAGATTTTATATCATCCTTTATATAGTTATTGTTATGCATATTAAAATTTGCTCTATCATATTTATCATTAGAGTCATACTTGTTCGTAAAATCATATTGGTCAAATACAAAATCATTAAACATATTGGACACTCCTGTGTCCTTAGTACTTTCTGTATAAGTTTTTTTAGGAGTAACTTGTGAGTCCTTATTTACAGTACCTTTATTGTTGTGAGATGATTTGTTCACAACATGAGAATAAGTCCTGAAATACTGCTCCGCTTCTTGGGACGTGCACCCAATTTCTCATTGTCCATTTGCAGATTCACCATGCTAAAATCAAAAGTGAAATCTTCCTCGAGTGATATGTTAGCTGAGTTAGCTACCAAATCAATATGTAAGCGACTGTCTTCCACTCTAGCGTCTCCCTGACCATTAGGGATATCGCTAGTGTAGCTGCAATCCGCAGCTTCATCTACAATAACAAAATTTGCTCTCACAGTGTTATAGGCGCCATCGTCGTTCCGCTCTGGGATATTCTCTGTATCTAATTTGTTCATATGAGTGGTACTACCACTCCGGATAACCGCACGATCAGTTACAATATGCCTGGTGGAATGAACGGAGCCTCCGTTCTCCATAACGGCTTCTGTGAGCCTGTTTACCATGTCCATAAGCTTGCTAACGTCTCCTTTCAGTGACGTTACTTCATCACTGAGTGACTTAAGCACCTCCGGCTTCCATGAAGTGCTAGGGGATCCCTCATCTGCCATAGTACGACCGGTAACTGGAAACAAGGTAAATCCAACAAGTAAAATAAAATGCAGAGCAGGGAATCCAAACACTCGAAGCCGGTACTGTTTCGTTAAACACTTTATTGTAGGTTGAGCGCTTTCATCTGCTTACATGCAGATTTCATCAGAACAATTCCCTAAACATAGAAACAAGCTTATATAACATTATAGGCGCCAAACACTAATTGTTAATATTATTCTTAAAACGGCCATGTTCCCAAAGGATAACTCAGTTGAGATACCAAGCCATAATACAGTTAGTACACTGAAAAGTTGTATAGGTTTTAAAATACTAATATGTTATAAAAATACTAAAGTGTTATAAAAGTACAAGTTTGTTTGACTTCTCCCTTAGATTTTCTAAAAAGTATATATATTTATTAAAAACTGTACTAAAACTGTGTACACATACTAAATGCATAAGTATTGCATTATAATAGCAGATGAATTACTATCATATTATTTCATATTTGTTAGGTATGGATTATATCCTAAACTACACTTATAAGAAGGACTTTGTAAAAACAACAGTATACTGTTATAATATGTCTAGAAAGTCTATCTAATGATAAAGTCCAAATGAATAGAAATTCCAAAGTCACCGTCAATTAACACACATCACATATGACGTAGTTTGATAGATGCATACTGTAATGAAATAAATATATAATCCATACCTAACAAATATGAAATAATATGATAGTAATTCATCTGCTATTATAATGCAATACTTATGCATTTAGTATGTGTACACAGTTTTAGTACAGTTTTTAATAAATATATATACTTTTTAGAAAATCTAAGGGAGAAGTCAAACAAACTTGTACTTTTATAACACTTTAGTATTTTTATAACATATTAGTATTTTAAAACCTATACAACTTTTCAGTGTACTAACTGTATTATGGCTTGGTATCTCAACTGAGTTATCCTTTGGGAACATGGCCGTTTTAAGAATAATATTAACAATTAGTGTTTGGCGCCTATAATGTTATATAAGCTTGTTTCTATGTTTAGGGAATTGTTCTGATGAAATCTGCATGTAAGCAGATGAAAGCGCTCAACCTACAATAAAGTGTTTAACGAAACAGTACCGGCTTCGAGTGTTTGGATTCCCTGCTCTGCATATTCTATTTGTTGTATGACAGAGTACAACCAGGTACAATTATTCTAAATAATTCTGAATATCAATCATATCTTCTTGTGTGTAATAGACAATACAACCCGTTCTGAAATGTTCACCACATTATCTTTCCATACTACTCTGAGAGAGGGTTGTTTAATCCTTCTAATATCAAAACTCTATAAAATAACATAATTTCAATGTTGTAACTTAAGAATGCCTTAAATCTGCTATATTATGTTACAGAGGACCAGGCATACCAAATGAAGCTAGTTGCTTGTCCAAAGGGGTATGATTTCCTTAGGTTTGTGTAAAGAGGGTTAAGACTTATGAAATGGTATTCATTCCATAATTTTGCCTGATATAGTCTCATTTGGATGAAAGAAAACACTTCTCCCCATTGTTTTTTCCATTTGTCATCAAAAGATTAAGTCTAATATATATAAAACCATCTTTTCAAGGGTGTAAAAAAGTACAGTTGTCTAAGTTCTACTTATCTGTAAGATTACATGTTTGTAGAACACACTGCCTTACTGGCAGATGGGTAGTAGTGCCCTGCTGTCCTCTCTCTGGAAGTCAGTTAAAGCTCAGAACTCCTCCTCCTGCTTATCTGTAGGTGTGTGGGCCAAGTACCTGGTAGTAAAGGGGTTGCCTTTTGGACTTACAGACAGGACCTTTTCAGTTTTCTAGGGTTCATCAGGAAGCAAAGATAAAAATTCAAGCTTTTCAAATACCTACTGTTCCAAACCAAAAAAAACACAACACACACACACACACACAGAACAATAAAAGCCACTGAGCATATCTCAGCAGCAACTCCAACACCAAACTATGTGCATCCAAATAAAGGGTGATGGTAGGTGGGTACCGCTAGTAAGCCAGTGTGTTCTAGGAACATCTACTGTTACAGGTAAGTAGAGCTTACACAACTGTACCATGTTCAACAAACATACCACCTTACTGGCATATGATTATATTCTCAGAGTTTACTCAGCCTGGGAGAAGGAAGGATACTGGTTCAAGAGCCTCTGGAGAATGGTGCTAGTAAAGCCTGCTCTGGACTTAGAAAATACATTCAGCTTGTAGTGCTTAGTAAAGGTATGGACAGAGGACCAAGTTGCTGCCTAGAATACTTCTAGATTCCACTCCTTTCCAATACCCCAGTAAAGCGGACAAGGCCCTGGCTTACTGCACCTTTGCCTTGCCTGGATTCACCTTGCCATGGTGGGTGTAACAAAAAAGAATACCAGAGGACAACAAAGCAATGGTTTGCTTAGAAACAGATTGTCCCTTTTTCACCCTTGTACAGGAAATAAAAAAAAAAAAACTTTCCGCCTTCTTGAAGGGTATCATTCTGCCGTGACATTTTGCTCTGATGGGATGCATGATATCTGAAGAGTCACAGAATGCTGTAGAACCAGCTCCCAGTCCATCACTGCTAACCAGCACAAGCAGTATGTACCCCTTTGTTTGCTTGTGTACCACATCACTATGGTGTTGTCCATAACCATCAAAAGAGGACTCAGAGTCCATAGGTCTTTCAAGGTATGAATCATCAACATTTCCTTGATATTAATGTGCTGCTATGCACCCTTGGGTTCCCAACTGGCCTGCACTTGCAATCCCACTGATACAGCTTATCAAGCAAAGTCCATCAAATCTGTCTGGACAGATAGCCCCAGAACAGAATTGAAGAAGCAAAGTCCTGATTGATAGTCAGCTGAGCTCTCTACCACTATAACTCTCATCTGATGAAGGGTAGTACCAACAAATGAGATTCCATAGAATATAGGTGCTGGGACCAATATTTCAGACATACCACTGAACTGTCTCATGTGGAGATGGGTCAGTAGTATCATGGGAATCATGGATGCCGTCAGTCCTTGAATTCTTAGGAATTCTGTCACTGAGGTGATGTTCATTATGGAGAATTCCTAAAACACTGTCTGGACCTTATCTTCAATGAAGGAAAGACCATTCTTTTGTCACTTTCAATTGAGCACCTAAAGAAGACAAGCCTTTAGAAGGGTGGCAGACATAACTTCTGAAGGTTCAGCTTGTACCTTAGTAGGGAGATTAAGGCCAAGACCTTCTCTAGTTATTCCAAACACCTGGATAGAGACTCTGCACCGATTGTCAAGTCATCCAAGCAAGGAAAATGTGAATGCAAACAGTTTGATAGTGGGATATTAATGGAGCAAGGTATTTGGCAAACACTTGAGATGCAGTGGATTTCCCAAGGGCAATGCAGAGAACTGATAGTGTGAACATGACACAGAAAATCTCAGATATCTCCTGAAGCAATGAGCAAGTCAGGGGACAAAAACTAGCCATATCAATACCAAATACTGGCTGTCAGCTCAGTAAAAAATGGACTAATCCCACTATGCTCCCTTTAAACATCAATCTCAAGTCTATTTCTGTAGTGAACACTGTACTATATAAAATGACAGTAGTTTAAATAACACAATTCTTAGCACAAAATACATACACACAAGTCCCCTGAGTATGCAAAAAAAGACTATTTTCAGTCCAAATGAATGGATACACCCTAAAGCAGTATTAGTCAAGAAATCATAAACCGATGAAAAAAATCCTGTGATAAATGTTTAATATACAAAATGGTGTACAAAATGGTGACAAAAGCAATCTGTAGTCTCTTCTGCAGGGGTTCTTATTCTAAACACTGCACTGAACAGAACAGTTTTAGTTGCACAGTTCCAAGCACAAAATACTTGCACAAATGTCCTCTAATAGAGTTTAAAAAGGCTAATTTCAGTCAAAATAGATAAAGACTAAAACAGTATTAGATAAGAAATAAATCATAAAATGTTGAATAATCCTTGCCAGAAATGTTTAACATACAAAATGGTGTTAAAATTATGATTTAAATTAAACAATCATTTAAAATACTATAATCTTATTAAATCACCTCAAATAGAACCCCAAAGATTAAAAAAAAAAACTGCAATTTTGTCAACATTTTCTATTAAAACTTCCAAATGAATTTTTACTCAACAGCATATACCTTGCTGTGCTAGTCAAAGTAAAAAAAGAAGCATATAAAAATTTCTAATTAGAAAAAACAGTCAAAGCAGGCAGCATAATACACTTTTCAAGCTCTGAAAAGAAAAGCAAAGGGAAGAAATAAAAACCCAGAGTTTCTTATCTGAGCTCAGCAGCTGAAGATATCCAGAGTAAGGTTCATTCTTCTCAGAGATCCTTCTTGTACTGTGGCACTAGAAAACTGAAATTGTCCTGTCTGTAGGTCTGAAAGGCCATCCACCAAACCCACAGATAGGGACTGGGAGAAGCTCTGAGCTTTGGTAGACTGCCAAAGAGAGGGTAGTTGGGCTCTACTACCCATATGCCAGTAAGTATGTATGTTTGTTAAACACAATCATCTTTTTACCTTTAAAAAATGTTAGAAGCCTCTTGATACAACTTATACCTCACTTAATATACTTTTATCTGATTAACAAAAAGGAAGTTTACAAAGCTGCTGAAGGATTCCAAGTTTGGAAATAAAGTTAGGTGGCTTAGATTGCTAGAAACAGGTGTATTTTGCTTTCACTTGCTTGAAGGTGCTGGTTGAGTTTTATTTTGAATTCAGCAGTAGAAGTGCAGGTACTGATTTCAGTGGATAGGTCATCTTATAGTTTAGGAACAATGCAAAATACATGCTCTGATGATGTACACAGATAGTTTGTTGGTCATTAGTGGATAAATACATTGTTTTATCAATTACTCAGGGCAAAAGGTGAGGCTGGGGGGGTGGTGGCTTAAAGCAGAGTTATAGGTACCAGTACTGTTGTGTAGTTTATGCATGAAAGTAAGATACAGAAGTTTATACTGTTCATTTATGAGAATTGAGTTTAGATAAAAGATATCAAAATGTTAAAAACATGCAAACAGCATTGGCTTCCATATAAAGAGTGGCTACAATGCTGTGGATGCCTGCTCTGAAGTAGTTGTGCAGGCAAAAAATTGGCAGGGGTGTGACGATTGGGAAGAGATGGGCGAAGGCTGCCAGCCTAGTCAATAGAATTTGATATATAATTCTGGCATTTGTAAATAAATGCAAAATACAGGCATGTTTTCTTGAGTGTAAAAGAACACTGTGAAATGTGGAACTGCAAAATATGTGAAAACATTGCACTCTACTGGCCCAGTGATGCATGTTGTGACCCTTTCATGTTAGAATTTGGCTCCAGTGTGGTTGGATGAAGGTTTCATGCCCATTGTTTTAAAACTAAAGTTTATGACCAGAATTTAGATGTGGAATGTGCTTTATTGCTCTAGTTTCTGTTAGAATATACATGTGAAATGCTTTGTATTGTTGTAAGTTCTGAGCAGGTGTTAGATTGCTAAATAATGCAGTTTGTGGCCTGAGAACTCAGACCAGGTGTTAAGATGATGCAATATGAATACTGGGAAAACCTAAGTGTCAAAAATGATGTAATTTGGGAGGGCCCTAGAGACATGTTTGTTAGTAATGTTTAAATACTATTTCTCACAAGAGACTGAAAGCATTTTGATCTTGATATCCAACTTATCAGCACTGTGCCTTATGCTCACATGTAAGTTTTCATACTGCGATTTCTTGTAGGAATAGGCAAAGCTAGTAAAGATTAATTAGATATTTTTCTTTGAAATCAGACCTGTCCTACTGTATTATTTTAAGTTTCTGTATGATCTCTAAAATCTTAGATATCTCTGTGGTGTAGTAGTTTTGTCTTGTGTTTTAATTACTTATTATTAAATATTTTTAAAACCTTCTACCTGTGGCTGGTTTATGTACAGATAAAGTATACTTTAGAGTACATTATATATTTATAGAGTTTACTGTCTAAGCCTTTCCAGTAAGCCTAGACTGAATAGTCACATTACCATTGGATAATAATATTGCACAGTAATAATTGGATACCCTTTTATGGGCCTTTTAGTAGCTGATATTATTAGCTGGGTGGTGGCAGGGATTACTACCATATGGTCTGGGTAAATGGGTACAGCTGGAGAATCTGTGTCAGCCTTTTCCAGGAGTGTCTGTGAAGTTGTATAAATACTTATCTCAAAGTGTGTGTGTGTGGTGTGTCAGCTACTTGGCAGCGACACGAAGCACTGGTTGGACAGAGAGGGTACTGGAGGTTTTAGGTTGCCCAGCTAGGCTGAGATCTGGATCCCATAGCTGTGCCAGTGGGGTCTTATTGGGGACCTGATGAGCAAGGGAGCAACCAGCCCCAAACTGACTGTGATCTATGTGTGCACTTAAGGGAAATTGTACTTGACTGTGTGTATGAGTTATCCATTTCTCTTCTATGAGACAACCTCCCTGGTGCTAGTGGTGAGGATTGAGGCTCCTTGATTGCTGGGCCAGGGCACGGTCATCACAAGGAGCTACTGGGTAGTTCCATGACCTGGGGGGATATCAGAACCTATCCTTAAATGCAGCAGCACCAGTCTGGTGGGGATGAAGCCAGAGTCTCCAACTGTTGAGATGAATCTAGTCTTTTGGCATGCAAGCTGGAAGGAGAAGCAATTGGAAGGGGATGCAACTCCCTTCATGTCTGTTTGACACCTTCTGCAGTTGGTGCTTACCTGAAGTGAGAAGAAATGGGACTGACACTCATGGAAGGCATGGGGCTGATGGTTAAGAGTTATATCAAAAATGTCTGTTCCTGAGCTGCTACTTTCAAAACTGTTATTAATAGACATGCATGGTAAAGAATCCAACTGTTTCCTGCTACGGTCTTGTATGCCTCCCTTGACAAGACTTTCCATTTTTGGGTCACATTCTTAGAAAGTTCTGCAACATCTATGCTTATAACCAGATGCATTTTAGTGACAGGCACGGAGGGAAAGGTGTTAACAGCAGCAATAAAAAAATAGCTTAGTACCCACTGAGTAAGACCAATCTTTTTTTTTTTATAGTTATAACATTAATATCCATCATCAGTTGTTTCCTGTTGTCTCATTAACTGAAACCAGGAGTCTTTTTTCCCCTTTTTCATAGACCTATGTCATGTAATAACATCAAACCAAGTGTCTATGAGTACTCAAAAGACTTTTGCAAATAACCAGTTTCTCATTCTTTTCTTCATCTTCATCAAATTTTTTTAGCCATGTCAATGTTTCAAAAAACTGAATTTTAAGGAAATAGAACAATTTCTATGTGCATAACTTCTGAGTCTATATCATAAGCATGAAAATTCATATGTGACTACATATATGTCGACACATAAAACGAGAATGCTGTAAAGAGCGAATGGCCACGTCCTCAAATTTTTCCTAGTGAAAAAATGTGTGCGGCCAGTCGCAAAAAAAAAAAAGTTAAAAACCCGAATCAGGTGGGCTATGCCCCCCTACATCGCCCCCTTAATTAAATATACTAACTGTGAGATTGCACTACATTGAAGGAAAGGCTAACACCATGTAGTTGGCCAACTACCTCCTTGCTCTGTGACATATTCATCAAACTGCTTAAATGCGTTTCGATGAATATGTGTCGCTCATTACGTGTTTGCTTTTCAGCCATTTCATGCTTATGATATAGACCCATAACTTCTTCCTAGTTCCAAATAAATTAAAATAATGGGTTCTCATTGTGGTTTGACAACCCTATGTTTGCAAAGACAGAAAAAGGTGCAACATGTTGACATAGTAAACCCTGTCATGCTTTTTGCAGTGAGATACCTTTCTAGTGATTCTGGACAAGCATGATGCCCACCTTCACATCCCACTCTTGAAGTTACAAAATCCAATACCACTTCCTTGCAAGCTTTAGGTCCCCTTCAATGACCCAGGAAACCCATAGTATGTATTTAACCTTATTGATAACACTCACCATCCAATCTAATATCATCTTCATGGGCTACTTTAATTACTCAGCTATTAACGGGGAATCATATATGACACCAAATGTACAAGTGCAGAGATTCCTGGATTTTGTAAACACAAACTCCCTGAACCAAATTGTCAATACAGTGACCAGGGGTGCAACCATACTGGATCTGGTCTTCACTAATATGGGGGACTGTTGCACACCCCCTAGTGTAATGTCTTCTCTTGTAAGGTCAGACCACAAAATGGTCTCCTTTGAAGTAAAAATAACCTGGAACCCCAGCTAACCCTGGAATATTTAGGAACTAAGGCTAACTTCCTACTATTAAGTGATAACCTGGCAACATTTCAAGCCCCCATAAACCCTGAAAAAACTGCTGTCTATACAGAACTGTTTACAGAAACTCTATACAAACATGTTAATAGCTGCATAGAGGCAGCTCTACCCACCAGGAAGAAGTACAGGACTAACTCAAAAAACAAGCCACCTTGGTGGAATCACAACATCAGTAGGCTACATAACAGAGGGTAGAAAATCATGGCAATAATTAGGAGGTGCAGCACCCAAGAGGATAAAAGCCCTCTCATCAAACTAAACAAACAACTCAGAGGACAAATAAAGTCTACCAAAGCCAAAATTGAGGTAAATCTGGCCTCCCAGGCAAAAGACAACTACACAGCATTCTTTAGCTATGAAAATAATGTCTAAGGGAATACACAGTTGTGTGTAGAGCTCATTGTTAATGGAGCCACCTATACTAAGCCAGAATGTATAGAAAACCTACTGACTGACAAATTCAGCTCCATCTTTACCCCTCTTTCCCCCCAACCTTCCCTTAAGAAATACCATTAAGTATAACTCTCCCACTGTCACTGGGGAAGAGGTCCTTAATACTGTCTTTAAGGCCAAGAACACTGCATCAGTGGGCCTAGACAATATACCAGGATGCCTTCTAAATAGTATGAAATATGACCTATCAGGCCTTCTGGAACTACTATTTAACTGTAGTCTCCAAACAGGCTTTGTGCCCTATGAATGGAGACCAGCAATAGTCACCCCTCTGCACAAAGGTGGGCCATCTACAGACCCTGGAAACTACAGATCCATAAGTCTCACTAGTTTCATATGCAAAGTTATGGCACAGGTTATTATGGAAATGATCAATAATGACATAAGAAATCTCCACACAATGGACCCATTCCAATTTGGTTTTGTCAAGGGGAGGCCGTGCCTATTCAGTCTGATGGACTTTTTTGAGAAGGTCGGCAAAGAAATGGATGACAGCAAAATGGTTCACACTGCCTACCTTGACCTTGCCAAGGCATTTGGCAGAATACCCCACTCAGGCATTGTTGACAAACACAAGAGGTTAGGTACAAACCCTTATGTCAAATGGTGGATAGTCAGCTGGCTCCCAGACAAGACCCAGGGGAGTTAGAACTAGGGTGTCCACCTCTACAAAGAGGCCAGTCACAAGTGGAGTTCTTTGGGGATTGTTCCTGGTACCACTCCTTTTTAGCATTTACTTCTCTGAGGTCAAGGCTAATGTCAGTGACCTCTGGCTGACTAAATTTGAAGATGATTGCAAATTAGGAGCTGTCATTGAATCCCCCACTAACACAAATGTTCTCCAGGAAGGGTTGACACAAGCAAATAAGTATTTATTTATTATTTTAATTTTATATTTGTTTACCAGGAGAGTCCGAATGGGCATAAAACCCTTTTTCAGTGGAGGCCTGGGGAGAAAATTTCCATTGTAAGTAGACTATTATGTCAGTAGAAAGAAAATTGTATAATACAATAAAGAAAAAAAAAATAGTAACAGACATTCATAACGGTAAAAAGACTAAAACAGAATAACTAGGTCAAGTGGGAGACAAACCAATTATCTTAAATAACAATGCTTCTGGAAGACAGTTCTTACAGTAGTAGCAGGTAGTGACATTGTATACAATGAGAGTGCAATTACAATACTTAGTCTTATATACAGGTAGCATATCAAACTGAAGACTTAAAATCTAATAGATATTAATAGTGAGAATAAAAAAAACAACATAAGGTAGTCATATGACTTAAATTCAATGCTCATTACATATGCAATTAAATTTTTAAAATCAGTTAGTTCCATGGTTTGGGTTACCTATGCCCAGTGCATGTACAAGTCCAGGAACTGGTGAGGTGGGCTTTAATGTGATGCTTGAAGTTTTTTTTAAGCTAGTTATAGTTCTAATTTCATGTGGTAAGGCATTCTACAGTTTAGCAATGTAGCAGGAGTATAGAGAGTCACCTGAGCTATTTTTACTCCTGGTTACTTCAACTAGAGCTTTATTAGCGGATCTTAGTGGATGAGTACTTATATGGGTATTGAGGAGGCCTTGTAGAGCTGGTGTTTTATCGGGTTTATAGTACATTTGGTGGGCGGTATAGAGAGTTGTGTGAGGATAAGTTGGTGGGGTAGTTCTAACCAAGATAGTTGTCTTAGGGCCTTACAATGATGTGTTCTAGGAGGACAACTGGTAGCAAATTTAGCTATCTTATTGCAGCAGGCATCTAGCTTGGTTAGGTCTGATTTGGAGAGGTTGGTAAAGATGGGTGAGACATATAGTAAAGTTGACAGAAGATGAGTTCTGGCTGTGGTTATTCTGGAGTTTGTTGTTAGGTAGTTGCTGCATCTGTATAAGGTACCTAATTCTTGTGCACTTTTTTTACATTTTGGGCAATGTGCAAGTCGAACTTCAGCTTTTGATCAATAATAACACCGAGACGTTGGGTGGATGGTATTGGTTTGATCAGTGTCTTATTACTGGGTGTGATGTTGAAATAAGTGGACTGGGTTTTGAATTTAGTGGAGTGCAAGACCATAAGTTTAATTTTATTTGGGTTCAAGATTAATTGGGCATCTGCCAACCATGATTCAATAGCACTGAAGGATGTTTGGGTTAAGTTCTGTAGTTCAAGTAGAGTTGGGGCAGAACATATGACAGTGGAATTGCCTGCATACTATGTAGGGGTAGCTAGAGTTGTACTATTATGGAGTTTATTTGTAAACAGATTAAAAAGGAGGGGGCCATGAATAGACCCTTGAGGCATGCCCATAGTCACTGGTAGTAAGGGAGAAAGAGCTTTGTTCCACCATACTGCTTGTTGCAGATCTATGAGGTAGTTCTGAAACTAGGCTAATAACTAATAACTGGTGTTAGAGCCATGGACTAAAACTAAATGCCAAGAAATTCATAATAATATCCTTTGAGAAGTCATCCATCCCTCTCTGGTAACCATCATACTGTCAATACACCCCTAAGAGTTGACCCAGTAGTCAGGGACTTGGGGACACACATAATAATCTAGCCTTTGACTATCACGTGTTTACAGTAGTGTGGGAATCATTCTATGTTGGGCAACTTATAAACAAAGGCATGGTATCTAGGTCCAAGGAAGTCATTATTCCACTGTGTTCAGCAATCAAAGTTATCACTCAGTACAATACCCCTTTTGGTATGTACCTAACCAGGCATATCCAACAAATGGAACATCCATACAGGTTCCACAATAAAAGTAACATGTCCTATGCAGACCACCTCAAAGCCCTACCCCTCATTTCTGTCTCCTACAGGGGAGATCTATGCCTGTCATACAAGACATTATCAGACTGCATTCTGATGGACCTCCTGCATATCTGCAAAACAAACAGCACCAGAATTACCCATTCCAAAGATTTAAACATTGACTGTGATATAAATATGACCTGCTTAAGAGACAGGTATGTATTCCAGAACTACCCCTTTTCTGGAACAGGATCCCCATCAATGCGATGAAGAGTTCCTCCCTAACCCAATTCAAGTGTAACTTGGACAATTGGATGGGGAACAGGAACTTAATTCCTGGTTTGGCACCTATGTCTCCAACTCACACATTCAGCCTGTAAATGTTTCATCTCCCAGGTCCCTGCCTGTAAATGTTTCATCTCTTAAGCCCCTGCTTATACTTATTAAGGGTACTAGAACTTTTCAAAGATTTGGGATGCATGGCTAGGCTTAAAAAGGACATTGTGGTCATTAGTCTAATAAACACATACAAAATTTCTTAGACTCAGTTTGGGGAATTAACACTTTCAGTTTATTACCTTGATTTGTCCTGAGTATATAATCAAATGCCTATGTATTTATTTATTCAGTTAGTGAGTTATTAACCATATGGGTGGACCGAACCAAAAACTATTTCTATTCATGAGTCAGACACAAAAAAGCAAAGGCAAAACAAATAAGCAGAAATATGCATAAAGAAAACAATACCACCAAAATAAATCCAAATAGTGCCAAGAAAAAAATGAACCACAAAATAAGGCACTACCAAGTATCACCAACACAACTGTGTCACACAAAAACATTTAATTCATGGCAGAGGCTTCAACATATTAACATTCAACAAAAATTACATTTTTGTTATGAAAATGACTTCTTCAGATAGAGCACTGAAGCAAATATGAAATCTTAAATATCAAGTTTAATTAAAAACTGTCCAATCAAAAATCATTACTAATAAATTAATTAACACAAGTAAATGACATACAATATAAAACATTAACTATAGACTAAAAAAATCTCAAAAGAAGTTCTCTATTGATAAATCCCACTATGTAACATTCTTTACACTGGTATTGCTATAAAACATGATATATAAATATTTGCTAAAAATATAAATGTATACATATATATATATATATATATATATATATATATATATATATATATATGAATAGTTTAAAATACATTAAAAACATAAAAGGTTCCAAACACAGTGTTCTATCTCCACCTACTGGTCAAAGAGGATATTATAATTTATCCGCTCCAATTTTTAGTACTGGAGGTAGAGAAGCAGTATCATTCATACCTGGCCATTTATTAGTTTCAAGTACTATCTGCCAAAACGGTTATTTATTTTATTTATTTATTTTACATTTGTTTACCAGAATAGTCTGACTGGATACATGTTCATTTTCAGCGGAGGCCCAGGGAGAAAAGCTCCAAATAGACAATCTTACATAGATTACACAAGAAGTTAGATAACATAACAAAGTATAAAACAAAGTGATTATGTACAATGGTTTAGTAACGTTCCCTAGTAGGGACTCACAATTCTCATGGACAGACACAATTAAAAGCAAAAGACTGGGTATAGAGCTTGGTGGCGGAGTTGCATGATATGATATTTATAGATTATGCTTTCAGTTTATAACTTAATTAGGGTTGGTACATTGGCAAAGCCAGTTCACTTTGAGATACTGTTAGAGGTTTTTTTTTTTTTTTTTTTTTTAAGAGACTTTTGGAGGATTGTAGGGTTATATAGTTTGGCAATGAATTCCAGGTTTTGCCAACAAAGTTGGCAAACGGGGATTCACCAGCAGAGTTATTAGCTTTGTGGGTTTGGGCCAGTAGTTTGTTGGCTGACTGTAGGGATATCAGGTTGTTATATGGCTTAATAATATTTATAAGTGAGGGGGTATCCTCAGGGTGGTACAGAATTTTGTGCACTATTAAGAGCTGATTGAATTGAATTAAGCTGGGCAGTTCTAGCCACTCTAGTTGTTTCACGATCTGGCAGTGGTGGGTTCCATAGGTGGAGCCATATCTGGCAATATGGTTATAGCTATGGGACAGCTTACGTAGTTCGGATTTGTTGAGGTTTGAGAGTACAGGTAAGGCATATAAAAGAGTAGAGAGTAGGTGTGACTGGGCAATTGCAGTACTAGTCAGTGGGGTTAAAAATGTCTTGTTTCTATACAGTGATCCAAGCTTCTTATTGATTTTGTTGACCTGTAGGTCAAATTTGAGATTATTGTCTATGATAACCCCTAGAAGTTTGATGTATTGATCTGTGGAGATAGTGGTACCATTGTTAGACGTGGCAGAGAATGAACATGTGACAAATCTACTAGTGGGGGTGAAGATTAGAAGTTTAGTTTTATTGGGGTTCAGCAGTAGGCATTGGTTGGCGAACCAGTTCTCAATAGTGATAAATGTATTTTGGGTTAGGATTTGCAGTTCTGATGGGGAGGTGGCTGAGCAGATCAGAGTGGAATCATCTGCATATTGAATACAGGTAGCTTTAGGGATAGCAGTGTGAAGGTTGTTGATAAAAACAGAGAAGAGTAGTGGACCTAGTATGGAGCCTTGAGTGACACCAAGTATGAGAGTTAGCTGGCTGGAGAGTTTGCCCTGCCATAGTTCTGCCTGTTGTCTACCAGTCAGTTAAGACTGGAACCACTGGATCGCATGCTTATTAAGGGAAATAGATTATAGAGAAACAATGAGAAGTTCATGGTTGACCATGTCAAAGATTTTTGACAGGTCAAGAAAGAGGGCGGAGGATAGCCATTTGTCATTCCTGTTTTGGTTTATGACATTAGTTAAGGAAAGGAGGGCTTAGGTGGTGCTGTGGTATCACCTGAAACCATGCTGGGAGTTGGATAGTAAGTTATTCTGTGTAAGGTATTGCATTAGTTGCTTGTGTACACATTTCTCCATTATTTTGGCTAGTGGGGAAAGAATGGCAATAGGTCTATAGGTGGATATGTCTGTAGAACTACCACCTTTATGGAGTGGGATGACATGGAATATTTTCCAGAGGGAGGGGATAGCGCTTTTGGATAAGGTTCTGTTGATAAGGATAGATATGGGATATGCAATAGCATCTGCAGCTATTTGTAGGCACTCTGCAGGGAGGAGGTCAGCAGTGAGGGTGATAGGTTTTAGTTTTTTTATAAGTGTTTTGATAAAACTAGTGAATATCAGTTGGAAGCTAAATTGGGGGTGATTAGTGGGCAGATTAGAGGTGTGGTTTAAGTTTGTGGAGGTTAGTTGATTTGTTAGGGATTGGATTGTTTCAGTGAAAAAGTTATTATAAGTGCCAGCTATGGTCTCTGGGGAACTATGGGTGTGGTTAGCTGGGGTTGGGGTGGTAGAATGATCTGGATGAAGTAGCTGATTTAAGTCTGCCCAGAACTTTTGAGGGTTGTTTTGGTGTTTTTGTAGGAGATTTTGGTAGAAGCTTTTTTTATCTAGTAAAATATATTTTTTTTGTATCATTCCTGAGTTGATGATATTTTAGATGGTCAATTGGGGCTTTAGTTGTTCTCCAGCTGGCCCAGGCTCTGTTTCTAGTTTTGATTTTAGATTTGGTATCTTTTATGAGCCACGGTGCTGTGTTTGATTTAGATTTTACTTTACGTGCTGGAGCATGGGAATCAAGGATACTTAGGAATTTAGTGTTCAAGTGAGCTATAGCCTCTTCTAATGGTAGATTTTTTAGTTTTGACCAATCAAGTGCTTTTAGTTCATTTAGGAATATAGCAGTGTCAAAGTTTTTCCTGTTTCTAAGTGTTTTATATTTGGTCTGGTGAGGGTTTCCTGTCTTATGTTTTATGATAAAGGTTAGTAAATGGTCACTAAGGTCACAAGGAGAGTGCCAGCTGTGTACAGTTGGGGTTGGTTATTAACTATGATCCAGTCTAGGATACTTTCTCTGTTGGTCAGTTTGTTTTATCCTAGTGGGAGAGGTTATGGTCTGTTTAAACCCAGATAAGTTTATAGGGGAGAGGGGGTGTTCAGAGAAGGAGGGGTGCCAGTCGGTATTGAAGTCACCAAGAACTATGGTTTCTTGGGGATAGGTAGTGGATAAACAGTATAGGATATTCTCTAGGGTATTTAAGTTGCTGCATGGTAGAATGTAAGCACAGACGATGTTCAAGCATTTGTTCTGGTTAATCTGTAGTTAGGTTATGAGGAGTTCTGCATGATTGATTTGGGGTGGTTGAATGGTGTCTCTATTAACAGAGTATTTTTGGAAAGGACTGATATCCCACCTCCTTTCTTTGTAATATGGCCTAACCAGTGAATATTATATCTTGGAGGTAGTATCCCATTATCAGTAGTAATAGGTTTTAGCCAGGTTTCCGTAAGACACATAATGTCTGGGGAGTGGGTTGCTAGGAGGGCATATAGGTTGGGAATCTTATTGTTAATACTTCTAATATTTAGGTAAAATACTAGGAGGGAACTAGTGGGAGTAGAAAGGGGTAGCTTGACTGTGGGGGTTGTTAGAGGAGTGAAGGTTATTGGGTGTGGGTGGGCCAGGGTTGGGATGGATGTCCCCATGTGTTATAAGGTTATAGTGACAGGATACTCTAAGCTTTAGGAGTTTGTTTATAAGTTTTATATAGTCTTTGCCTTTAGGATTTTGTTTTGTGGCTTTACAGGGGTGATATTTTGTTGAGGGTGGTAGATTCAGTGTGCTGGGGATGGTAAAGTGTTTGGTGTTATGTGTGAAGTTGTGGGTGGCTGTTTGACTATATGGGTAGTGAATGCCATGGTCAAGTTTTTGTTCGTAGGCAGTAAGATGGCAAAATAGAAATAGTATAGGCAGTAGGATAATTAGTATTTTTTACTTGTTTGCATTTTGTTAGGGGGGGGCACGGTTCTTTGTACTCAATATTAACTTCCAAGGTCCCCCTCTCTTATCTTTGGTTATAACTTCTAAAATAAATAAAGTAAAAGAAACATTCTGACAAGTGGTACTATGTCTATATACGGCACTGTAAATCCAAACCACTCCAGTAAACCAATAGCAGTCCCAGTCACTGAAATATGCACTGACCACGAAATTAAAAAACTTCCTTTATTTGAATGAACAACAACAAGTGCTGGTTGAGCGCTTTCATCTACTGATTGTAGATTTCATCAGAACCATTACTAACGGCCATGATCCACTTTTTATATAGCCCTTAACCAATCACAAATACCCTGTACCCTTGTGATTGGTTAAGGGCTATATAAAAAGTGGATCATGGCCGTTAGTAATGGTTCTGATGAAATCTACAATCAGTAGATGAAGGCGCTCAACCAGTACTTGTTGTTGTTCATTCAAATAAAGGAAGTTTTTTAATTTCGTGGTCAGTGCATATTTCGGTGACTGGGACCGTTATTGGTTTACTGGAGTGGTTCGGATTTACATTGTTGACCAGACCAGTTGGGTATATAAGGCACTGGTATTACTATGATTCCTAATTTCATATAGGTGTTCATAGATTCTTCTTCTTTGTAATTTTTTTTCAGTTTTTCTTACATCGAATCCAGTGCATCCCTTACATAACACTAAATATAAAACACCACTAGAATCACAAGTACCATATTCTTTGCTAACTAAAATTCTATTTCTTGCCAGTAAATCAACCCTATCACCATTTTATATATATATATATATATATATATATATATATATATATATATATATATATATATATATATATGTATAGACATTGGGAATAGTATCCGCATTTATAAGGGGGATTTTATAGCAGAATGTGACCTGCTGGAACAAATGTTTATGGAAAGGGGTTATCCAAGTGAATTAATAAGGGAGATTAGAGCAGAAGTAACTTTGGTAAGAAAAGATAGGTTTGCACCCATATTGGGACAGGATAATGTTTGTGTCGGTAGAATAAATAATATCAATAATAACAATACAGTGCTTGAACGAGCTTTTGTGACAAATTATAGTGGTGATGTGGTTGTTATTTTGAATACAGTTGAAAGGGAATGGAATAGATTTGCTGCTATGTCTGACTTGGGTATTTTTGATACACCCCTAAAGTGTATGTTTAGAAATGGTTTTGATATTAAGAATATCATAGAAAAGAAAACCGGAGCTATTTACCTTTATGGATGTAGCAAAAGAGGTACTTATAAATGCGGACACTGTTCCCAATGTCCATATATATGTATAGATCTATATATATATATATATATATATATATATATATATATATATATATATATATAAAATGGTGATAGGGTTGATTTACTGGCAAGAATTAGAATTTTAGTTAGTAAAGAATATGGTACTTGTGATTCTAGTGGTGGTGTATATTTAGTGTTATGTAAGGGATGTACTGGATTCTAGGTAGGAAAAACTGAAAGAAAATTACATAGAAGAATCTATGAACACCTATATGAAATTAGGAATCATAATGCCAGTGCCTTATATAGACATTTATTTTATTTATTTATTTATTTACATTTGTTGACCGGGAGTGTCCGACTGGACGTAGGTCCATTTTCAGCAGAGGCACGGGGAGAAAAGCTCCAGTGTTAAAATATACAGACAGTAGTTACATTGGATTTACATAGCAATTAACAATTTGATCAACATAGCACTTAACAATTGCAAACATAGTTACAGATGAAGAACATAATACATCAGTAGACAGCTAGAATCTTTATCATCTGCGAAGTACAAACAGACATTAACAATTGTTACAATAAGAAGTTCCTGCTGCATAATAAGTAGTTAGGCTTATGAGCATCCGAACTTGCTATAATCAAGGTAGTTAGTGGGGTGGAAAGAAAGGTAGTGGGTGGATGGGGTGGGTGATATTAGAGGGGAGTTGCAAGGGCATAGCCAGCATGTTTTTAGGTGCACTTTTAGTAAAGTTTTGAAGTGGGTGCATGATGGTACGGAGGTAATTGCAGGTGGGAGGGAGTTCCATAATTTGGCTATGGTGCAAGAGAATATTGCTTCATCAGCAGAGTTATTGGCTTTAATGACCTGCAAGTGATTTTTGTTGCTAGATCTTAGTCGTCTGGTGGTGCAATAGGGTTGGAGTAGATTCTGGAGGGATGGGGCTTTTAGTGGATGGTTTACTAGTTTGTGGGACAGTGCGAGTTGATACCATTGAAGGAGGTGAGGGAGTTCAAGCCAGCCCAGTTCAGCAAGTGAGAGACAGTGGTGACTACGGTAGGATGCCCCTGTGGTGAATTTGGTGATTTTGTTGTAGCAGGTCTTGAGCTTGTTTAGATTGCATTGCCTTAGGTTGGTATATACTGGAGAGGCATAAAGTAGGGTGGAGATAAGGTGGGACTTTGCTATTGAAATCTTTGCTGCTTTGGTGAGAGGTTGCTTATTTCTGTATAATGCTGCTAGTTTTTTGTGGACTTTTTTATGGTCATGGATATGTGAATGTCAAATTTTAGTTTATTGTCTATTTCCACTCCTAACAATTTGGTGTGTTCTGTTGGGTGTATAGTGATGTTGTCCTTTGCTGTTATGTTAAAGTGAGAGCTATTTTGAGTATGTTTGGTGGGTTGGAAGATGAGTAGTTTTGTTTTGTTTGGGTTGAGTATTAATTGGGCATCGGGTAACTAAGTTTCAACCAAGGAAAAGGCTTCCTGTGTGACTTTTTGCAGTTTTGGTAGAGACTGGGCCGAGCAGATGATGGTTGAGTCATCTGCATATTGTATGAGTGTGCCATGTTTGGTGGCAGAGGCTAGATTATTGGTGAAGATAGAGAAGAGTAGGGGTCCAAGGATGGATCCTTGAGGAACCCCTATAGAGACAGGTAGTTGAGGAGATATGTCATTCTGCCATACAATGGATTGCTGGCAGTCAGACAGGTAACTCTGAAACCAGTTGGTGACTGATTAAGAGAAGGATAGGTTATTGAGGACAGAGATGAGTTGTTTGTCTGGGACCATGTTGAATGCTTTAGATAGGTCTAGGAAAGTAGCAGAGGAGAGAGAGCCATTGTTTTTATGCTGAAGGATAGTGTTAGTAAAGGAGAGTAAGGCAGTGGTCATGCTATGGTTTGGTCAGAAACCATGCTGAATATTGGAAAGGAGGTTGTTAATAAGGAGGTACTCTGAGACCTGAGAGTGAATGCATCTCTCTAGTATTTTGGAGAGTGGAGAGAGAATAGCACTCACACATAGTACCACTTCTCAGAATGTTTCTTTTACTTTCTTTATTTTAGAAGTTATAACCAAAGATAAAGAGGGAGCTTGGAACTTAATACTGAGTACAAATAACTGTTTCGGCAGATAGTACTTGCAGCTAATAAATGGCCAGGTATGAATGATACTGTTTCTATAGCTCCAGTACTATATATTGGAGCAGCTAAATTATAATATCCTCTTTGACCAGTAAGTAGAGATAGAACACTGTGCTTAGAACCTTTTATGTTTTAATATATTTTAAACTATAAATATATATATATATATATATATATATATATATATATATATATATATACATACATTTATATTTTTTAGCAAATATTTATGTATCATGTTTCATAGTAACACCTGTGTAAAGAATGTTGTATAGTGTGATTTATCAATAGAGAACTTCCTTTCAGATATTTTAGTCTACAGTTAATGTTTTTATGTCTTTTATGTGGGTTAATTAATTTATTGGTAATGATTTTTGATTGGACAGTTTTTAATTAGACTTTATATTTAAGATGTCATATTTGCTTCAGTGCTTTATCTGAAGAAGTCATTTTCATGATGAAAACGTAATTTTTGTTGAACGTTAATGTTTTGGAGCCTCTGCCGTGAATACAGTATTTTCGTGTGACACAGCTGTGCTGGTGATCCTTGGTAGTGCCTTATAAAGAAAACAATGCAATAGGAACAGTGAAAAAATAAAATAATTAAATAAACATAAAAATACTGCATTAATGGTTTCTGACTATACCCCTGGATGCATCAGAAATACAATGAAGCAAAAGTAAGCTGGACCCCTAACAACAATGCTCAATATCAGTCTCCATATAGGTTTTATACCAAGTAAATGGAAAACAGCTACAGTGACTCCCATGAATAATGAAGGAACTTCCACAGATCCGGGCAATTACAGACCAGTAAGCATGATCAGCCTCATATGCAAAGTCATGGAAAGACGGGTCTATATTAAATTAGCGAACACTTAAAATAACAAACGCTGATTTATCAACCCTTTAAGAGTGAAACCTCATAATCCCGAAGACACAAAACAGCTTTCTCAGTTTGGATTCGTCAAGGGCAGGTCGGGCTTACTCAACCTCTTGGATTTTTTTTAAAGTTCACCAAAGCAATGGATGAAGGTGAAAAGGTTCACACATATAGTTCAACCTCTTACTGCATGAAATCTGAACAAAGCCCAAAATAATGGAGGGACAGAGGTCCAAAAATACAGACAGATTTTATATATTGCTCTTATAAACTTAGAAGGTTGCTAGAATAACAAGATTTGTGTTAGCATGCATTTTCTGAAGGATATTAAGTATGACACTCAAATGTATGTCATTATTTAACAACTTTAATCCTTAGTAATATGCCAGTAAATCACAAATTTTATAAGGAACAGATCAAAATTATGAGGCAATAATCTAGACATTCTGTGAAAATCTGGACCTGCCAATACCTTAGCCTAGCCAAAGTTGTTGACATAATTCCTCACTCACATGTAGTACAAAAGATAAATAAACTGGGAATAAACCCCTATATTACCCACTGGATTGCCAACTGGCTAACAGATAGGATGTAAGAAATCAATTTAGGGGAAGTTAGCTTCACATAGAGACCTGCCACCAGAGGAATCCCCCAGGGTTCTGTGTTGGGACCTCTCTTGTTTGGCATCTACTTTTCTCAAGTAAAAGCTAAAGCTAAAGGGCTTTGCTGACTATGTTTGCAGATGGCTGCGAGCTAGGAACAGTCATTGAATCACAAATGACTTAGCCATCCTGCAGGAAAGCTTGTCACAAATAAATAACGTGGCAAAGTTATGGTCTGAAACTGAATGCCAAAAAAGGACATTATTGTATCTTTTGTGAAGTCATCTACCAAAGGGAACTACCACATTGACAATATGCTCCTAAGATTTGACTCAGTTGTTCAGGATTTGGAAACTTATGTAGACAGTGTTCTAACGTTTGGCCAATGTGTGTCCTCTGCTGTAAGAAAGACTTTCTATATTGCACACCTTACTAAAAATAAATTGATTGTTTATAGATCTAGGGATGCCGTTGTCCCCCTTTACTCAGCCCTCATTAGGCGAGTCATTGAATATAATGACTCATTTGGCATGTGTCTGTCCAGACACACGAACAACCGGAACACTCACAGAGGTACCTTACTAAAAGGATACAAGGCCTAAAAAACATGTCTTACATGGACCAATTCAAAGCCCTGTCCTTATTCTCAGCATCCTATAGACTGCTAAGGGGTGACTTGTGTCTGGTATGCAAGGCATCCTCTGACCCAATACTGATGAATTTATTACACATCAGCAAGTCAAATGGCATCAGAAATACTTGATCTGGGGATGTAAACCTCTTCTACAACATCAACAGAATGGTTTGGAGGGACAGATATATCTCACTGCAACCTGGATCTATGGATAGGAAACAGAGAATTTACTCCTTGACTGTCCCCTGTACTACTAATGGACAGAGGTATCTCCTAATTTTTTATGCCATGCATGTGTCCCCTCAAATTATTTATGGTATGATTCCATTTATTCTCATTAGGAGTAATATATAATCATCAACCAAGAGATAGGTAAGGCCAATCTCTAACTAGATGGGATAGGTTAATTTGCGTACAGAAAGGGAAATTGGCTAGGCTTAAAATGGCCCATAAGGGCAGCTAGCTTAATACTTGTCTATGAACCTATAAAAAGGCTCAAAACAAATTATTACAAATTGTCACAGATATAGTCGTAATGCACAATATATTCAATAATGGAAAAGTGAGATTAAAGAATAAAACATATACACTATGTACATGTAAACAAAGCACGTAATTATGCAGTTTGTACAGAGAATTGAAATGCAATTATGTCTACTGGACACAAAATTAGAGTAATAGTTAAATAGTATTCTTAAAGCAGTTACAGGCAGGTTCTTCTAAAAATGTTATCTCAGCTGTGCTTAGTTATCCAGAATGTTATTTACAAATGTCAGATACCCGAGAGGTCAGATTTATCCTTATCTGGTTAATTAATTAATGGGGTGTCTAGTAAATCTTTGATTCTGAACTGCAGAATAGTCTCATTTGGAGAAACTTAGGTGCTACCCAATGTTTGAAGTGAGAATTAGTACCACCATAAATGAAAAGGTATTAGGGGCAATATGAAATGCAAATAAGCATTATCATCTCTCTTTCTCATGACAACACTCAAAATGATGAGATAATTCATCATTCTTATCCTGAGAGAGACCAGTTTGACTGACAGCACAGCCTTATTTTTTTTTCTCTCCTCATGATCTTGCAAGATGGTTTTACCCATTTGGTCTATTCATTTTAGCAGAACAGAGACTGGGCAACACCCCTCTAGCCCATTCATTTCTGCCTGGAAAACTATTTATCCATCCTTTGCCTGGACAGAGTGTTGGGCAGTAGGAAGAAGACCAGCTTGCTGGTCTTGCAGCATACCTCCCTCCATGATGGTGCCTGGAACCCACAAAAGCTACCTCTCAAGGTAAAGCATGTATCTGCATGCCAGTCTCCTCTTGGATGCAAGGTATATTCTCACTATGATAGCTAGAGTTGAGAAAAACTGGAGTCCACTTGATGTATTCATAGCGCTTCTGTTTGGTATCACCTATATGGTAAAACAAAGCCACCCCTGTCCCACCCTCCAGGATGGATGAGTGTGCAGAAGCTGTTGTCTCCCATCCTCCTTAACCATCTCTTAAAAGCATAAGAATCACAAGTTAAACCAGGTCACCTGCAGCATAAGTTAAGCCTTTATCACTTTATACCACAGGGCTGCACAGAACATTCTGAAAAACTGTTGAGTTTCATGTGTGCTTCTATTCTAATTGTTATTTTGTTAAGACTACTTATGAGGAAAATCCTGAACTTAGCCCCCTCTTCCTTCACCCTCTTCCCATCCAGAAGTTAACAACAGATTTATCCAGTTATATTTTAGCATGTTATTTGTGGCACCTTTACCATAGGGTAAAGTACATAAAGGTAAAAGAGAAGCTACCTATCCTGATACTGAAGAATGTTCATGCACTGTATCAACGACAGGAATCTTGTAGATAGCATGAGTCAACAGTATCAGAATAGGCTACATAAAAGCAGGTAGTTTCTTTATCTTGCCAGTGTTACTGGCTATCACAGATAATTTGGAAACAAACAACTCAACTGAATATAGTTCTGCAAGCAGTTTGCATTCTATACTAAAACTCGAGATCAGCACTTTAATCAAATATATCAGTCTCTCATGTGTGAGCTCTTGACACACCTGTGTTTCAACACTTATAGTAAAAACTGGAGCTGTCAATAAGTAGTTCTGTTTTGCTTTATACCTCAGATATCATCTACCAGTATTTTGCTCTAAAATGCTTTCAACCAAAATACTGGAAAAGTGGAACTGAACTTTCCCTATACCTTACCTTCCACTCCACTGATATTAAAAGTGTTTCAAGAGATAAAAAGAGAAGCCAGCTCTATGGCACAGGCAACCCAAGTGTGACTAGTGGCTTGGGTGCCTGTAGGTGCTTGCAGGGGAGCATGGAAGTGAGTGACTACTTCCAGCTCACCCATCCTGGGGGAGGGAGGTGGATCTAGTTCATCACTTGGGTGACACTTAGTAGGAACACTAGGTGTTCCTCCATGGAGCATCAGCTTGTGAGAATGTACTGCTAATGTGTATGTGTTCATAGTGCAGACAACATGCCTCCTCCAAAAACAGATGTGAAGTTCACAGATCTGCCATGAGGAGGTGTGTTCCTAGGGGAGGGTAGGTAACTCCAACAGATCTAGTAGATCACCCACTCCCTTCCACCTGCCTCTCAGCAGAGGAGGGAATAAACTGGTTGATTAGGCACCCAGAGCAAAAGAAAATGGGCTCTAGGGCTGTAACTTAGCCTGAGGATGCTTGGATCACCCCTTCTGTTTGAATGAATGAGCCAACCAGGTAAAAGTAGAGGAGCCACTGAGCAGGTCCACTGCTGGATAACAAAAAACAGAAAAGGCAAATCAAATCCAAATCACTCTAATCTGCCCAAGGCAACCAAGGTTTATTTTGCAAACTTGTATACCAGTAACAGAACCCTTGGCACTGCCGCTTAAGAGCAACTTCCTCTCCCAGCAAGGTGAGCAAGTTCTTCACTCTAGCCTAAGAACTGTAATCCTAGCCATGTGGAAGAGCTCCATTTGATTCTTAATAGTTATTTTTTCTCTAACAAAGTTCTGTTAATTATGAAAGATGTTGAGGACCTAATACTAGAAAATCCCATTTTTCTAAGTTGACTAGATTACCCATAAGGTAGAGCATGTCCAGTAATTTAAATAGTACATCAGTTCCTCAAGTATTACATAATCTACTCTTATTGCAGTATATCTGGCTATCTTATTTATCTATTAATATGAATACTTCACGTCATATCAGCCCATAGAGCCTCCTTTAAATAAGACGTAGTTGCTAAACAACTTCTAATGGATAATTACATTTGAAACCTGCTAGACAACAACTGTTTGGGATCTAAGTTTGTTTTTGAAAAGTTGACATCACCTCCTTTTAAAGTTAGAGTCTCTAGTGAACCATAAATTATTTCTTTGGAGACTGTGTTACTAGTGGGTGTTTGTTACTTCAATTAGAAGGATTTCTGAGCAAGTGGTTCTAATATGTAAATAGTCTTACACAGTTTTCTCTGCAGAAAGTCTACCTTTGATTAGAATTATCATCATCATCACCCCTTTTTATAATTTTTCTACATGAATCCAGGGTAGTACATCAATTACCATCACCTCACTCAGTTCAGTGTCACTCTCCTACATTCTTTGGCAGTCATGCCTGACTGTTGCAGGTCTTCTGTCATATAATCTATCCATCTCTTTTCTAGACATCCTTGTTTCTTCCTGCCTTCTTCATGTGCTTCCCAAATCTTCTTCACCAAATTGTCTTCTGCTTTCCTACACATGCAGCCAACCCACTGCAATATGTTCACTTTGTGACTCTGCCAGTTAGCTGAAGCCCCTAAGATTACAGCTTTGGCTTCCTCATTCAGACTTCCCTTCTCCTCAACCGCCCTTCCCAGATACTTAAAGCTGTTTACCTTTTCCATTGTTTTCCTTTATATCTGAATTTTCAGTTTCTTTTTATTTTCCTTCATTTGCTGCCATGACAGTTGTCTTGTTTCCATTCCATGTGCTTTAGTTTTTCCATACCATTCCCCTCTTATTTACTGAAGTTCCTGATCAGAGTCTGTAATGACACACCATCAGAATTCAGAAGCTTTGCTGAGCTGTTCCCTCTGACCTGTTTACTAATGTAGTCCATCTATGGACGTATGGAGAGGGGTTGACTCATAGCTGAAACTTGATGTACAACCACTTCCACTAGGAACCCATCTGTGAGTCTGAATGATAACCATTTGAAATGTCTGGATCTGCTTCAGCAAGTCCTGTAATATGGAGACTAAATGGCTGCAAAAAAAGGATTTACGTATAGTAAGTCGGAGATGAGCATTTCTCAGAATATTCTCCTTTCTCTGAAGTATGGCAATCATGGAGTTAGTATATATATCTTTGAGGGGGTGACAGCTTGTCCTTGACAATGTGGGTGTGGGGGTGTGGGTGGGGGGCTTGCCTCCTGCAAAAAAATAGTTTTGAGGAAAAGAGTGATGTTCAGTATTCACTCTTTGTGTCATTGGATTCTTTACCATAGCCTGCACCAATTCTGCTAATGCTTCTGGGACTTTGAACCATCACAGAACTGCCCAAATAAGCTTTCTTGGGACCCTGCTCTAAACTTTCTCCAAGTCTAGGAATTTCAGTTGAGCAATTTCTTCATCTCTACCTTATTCTCCGCTATCCATCTCACTGTAAACATTGGGTAGGTCATCTTGCATCCTGATCTGAAACAGAACTTTTAAGAATAAATTATTCCTTTATGCTTAAGTTGACTAAACCATGGGTAGGCTAGGCTTTACTGCTACATTTCTTGCAGGGTATTATGTACATTATATACCCTTATGGAGCCTATAAGGTATAATACTTTGTAATCTACCAATCATATAATAAATCCTTTAAAAATAATCTGTATAGTACATGTGGTTCATTTTGGGTATAACTCACAGGTATATGGTCAGACAACAGGGCCACTGCTGCAGAATGTCCCCTAGCATTGCAGCTTATAGCACTGATTGCTGGGCTGTCATCCCTCCTTAAAAATGTTAATATTTTTATTTTATTGTTCAGTAAAGGAACTAAAACATGGCTTACTCCAAACAAAACAGCCTTGTGTTATATCAGTTCTAAAAGAGGAATAAGAGAATTGCCTAGATTTGGTCTTTATAGGTATTCCTGACTTTTGCAGAAAGCAGAGATGTCACTCAAAATATGTTTTATTGAGTTGCTGTATGAAGCAGCAGGGAGCTGTTTCCATTGTCAAGTAATTCACACAGTTTGACTGAAAGTGAAAGACAGAAGTAATGAAATTCTGCAGAAATATGAGTATGGGGCCAGTTTTTTTTCCCATTAGTAACTGCATGCATTTTTACTATGTTTGACCTTTATCAAGCATGCAGATTTTTGCTTTATTTAAATATATATGTGAGTGTTTGAATGCACATATAATGCATGTATGTTTAGGCAATTAATTTAGATGCTCTCAGCTCTCCCAAATTTAACAGAAAGTCTCTCATTTTACCATATATTTTGGTTTACTCCTTCTAAAGTTTATGATTCTTCTGAAAAAATCTGTGAGGACTGTAATCAATAAATTATGACAGAAATTTGAGTGTCAGACTTAATAGTATTCAGAAAATGCATGTCAATGCAAAGTCATGACACATTCAGCACGGCATTCTAAATGCATTAAGGGCTATATCTGTCCCCAGTTTTTGGTCCATTGTTCCCAAGTATTTTTCCTCATTGATTCTTGAGCCTAAGACGTTGAGAGATAATGTTGGAGGGAGTTGCAGTGGGGTGCACACTTTATTCTGACAGTAGTGAGCTGAAAATATACATTCCCATGTGACAGATATGCATTTAATCATTTCATAGTGATCAAACTTCTGAGATGCATCATACAAGTGGTTGTATTTCTGTAGGTGATGAATGCAACTGTATATGCTGTGTACAAAGTTGCTAGATTATCAGGCTTTGCATTAATATGTTTTTTCTGAATGTTATTAAGTCTGAAACTGAAATGTCTGTCATTATTTAGCAGTTGCAATCCACACTGATTTGCCAGGAAAAAATATAAGCATTACAATGAGCAGACTAAAATATGAGAGAAAATTAGAGACATTCTGCAAAATCAGGGCCAGCTGAGCACATCTAGCCCCCCGCACATTTACACAATCACACAAGTATTAGACATACACAAACACACACACACACACACACACACACACACGCGCGCGCGCATGCACGCACGCACACAGTTGCATTCATCACCTACAGCCACTTTCGGCTTTCCCGTTAGGGGTGGCTACAGTGTATCACCAGTCCACAGATTGATGCTATCAAATAAATGAATAAATGCATATTTGCCACAAAAGACTACCCCCGGGATTCATGAAGCTTGTGTCAGGTGCAGGCGTAGCGGCGGCGATCTAAGACCAAATATGGCCGCTAAGTGATTCAAGTACGAGCTGTTTCCACGCGCACTACCTGTTTATGCCACAGCTGCACAGCTCCTGGCACGTGTATGCTAATTACCCCATGCGCAGCAGTGTAGCATGCAAATGAAGGTATATAGCGATTCATGAAGTGGTGCAGGCGTAGCATAAGCATGCAGAAATGTAAACCGAAAAAACAGTTTACATTTTTTCAAACATAAAATCGGAGCCATGACAGCAGACCAAACTCATGCATTAAACTGTTAATATATGCCAATGGCTAAATATATAGCCACTGGCATAAAAAAACATGCACAACACATAATAAAGAACTTTTAATGTCATGGCCACACTAACACAAAGTAAAATCGCAGTGCATCGTGAGCAAACGGGATCACAATGAAAATATATTTATATGTAATAAAACTGCAATGTAACAGTTCATGAATTCCCCATAATAGTCAATGGCATGCATGCTACACCACAACCATGGTGCAAGGGTTGCTATGGGGCTGTGATAGTGTTTTGCACAGTAACTAGGAATTGGTAGTCAATGCCATGCAAATGAGACAAGTAATACTGAATCACAAAATCCCTGCCAGCGTAAGGATGTACCTCACAGCATAGTGGTACAACACTGAGGTGTGGCCTGGAGATAAAGATGACATCAAGAGAGGGGGTGCGCCACCTTAGCTGTAAGCACATTGCAGGATTGCTAATCCAGTTTGCCTGTTGCTAAGCAAATCCGCAGGATAGGGTTGTGTTGAAGCAGCCATAGCTTTGCTTAGCTGAGAGCACACAAGGTAACCAAAAGTGCATGTGAACGTGGATGAAAACACGCTTGAAACCTGGTAAATGGCTGTGCATGGCACGTACCACAGCTGAAATAGGAAGGATATTGGAAGACAATAAGGAAATGCTGCAGCATGGTAATTGGAGTGCAAATGAGTAATTAATACCTAGGAACCCACAGTGGGCCATTGACAACAGCTAACAAGGCTGCTAGCAGCTACCTGCAGAACAGGAAAGGGGAGGTGCCATACTGCAAAGAAAAGAGAACTGTAAAAGCAGAACAAAGCAATCTTGCAGTAGATCAGCTACATAACACATTTCGCTACACAGTCCTGGGTTGGGAAAGTACAAAACAAGAAAGCCGGCAGCTGGATGCATGCCTGACAATGGGAGGGGAATTGGGTTGAAAAGTGAAGTAAAGGGCAATAGATAAATCATGGCAGCCAAGCGTAATTCAAAACCAAAGGCACCACAATAGCAGTACCTGCTGTGAAACCCATAATTAAGATACCCTGCAGCTGGAATTGCACATACACACCCAATTACACCAGTAGCATCCATAGCACAATAGTATAAAGTGTGGAAGCACCTCACCCACACTTGTGTATTCCCAGACACTATGCACCATTGGTGTATACAGACAGGGAACTTTAAATATGTACATGTTAGGGACTGCCATAGCTTTGATTCACCAGTATGTGTTGGAGACTAACGGTGGTGTGGAGGATGAAGCTGACAACCATCTCAGGCACCGGAGGAAAAGAGTGTTCAGACCCAGGGTAACCTGCCAGGGGCTATATGATCTGGAGATAGTAGAGGGTTACAGGGTGGACAGGAACACCATACAGCAACTTGTTGAGCTATGCCGGCAATGCCTCAGAGCCAGAAATAACAGAGGGGAACCCATCCCAATGGACATGAAGGTATCTCACGGGCATCAGCATCCAGGGTACTCCACCAGTTCCTGGATGCCATGTTACGACATGCCAATGAGCACATATACTTCCCCCGAATGCAGGAGGAGCTGGCCAGAAATATGTATCTCTTCCACCATGTGGCAGACTACCTGGAGGTACTGGGTGCAATAGACTGCATGCACGTACACATCAAGTCACCACCTGGTAAGCAGGGTAGGCGCTACATAAACTGCAAGGGATACCCCTCCATCAACTGCCAGGTTGTGTGCAATGCCTAGGGCATTATCATGGATGTGTGTGCTGGCAGCCCTGGAAGCTATCATGGCTCACACATCTGGCATGCCTCACAGCTGTATCAGGTATTTGCCAGGGGGCACATCCCATATGGCCACCTGGTGGGAGGTGCTGGCTATGCACTGGAACCATGGATGATGGCTCCCATCAGAAATGCACAAACACCCATGCAAGAATGCCATAATGAGGCACACACAGAAACCAGAATCATTATAGAGCATGTGTTTGGGATGCTGAAATCACAGTTCCGTTGCTTGGACATATCTGATGGAGCCTTGCAGCACTCTCCAGGCATGTGTGCCCACATCTTCATAGTATGTGCCATGCTACACAATATGATCCTGCAGAAACAGCTGTAGCAGGGACAGAATGGTGAAGGCCCTCAGCCCACCACCATTGCCAAGGACCCCACAGGCAAAGAGGGACTCAGACCATGAACACCCTGTGCCAGCCCCAGTAGGCAGACGGAGGTGTGCCAGTATGCCCATGCTTTGGCAAACAGGGAAAGTATACCACACACACTGACAGTGTAGGCACCTATGGACTGACACCCTTCTCCACCTGCACACACAGTAAACATGGATAGCACACACACATGACCACCTGTAAATTGTCATGTATAGGTGGTCTACTGTGTGCATCCTACATAGGCAGCCCTCAACTATTGTACACACAACTACCATTGGCACAAGGTAAGTCAATACCTGAAGTGTAAAGTAAGCTATCAGCATGTGTCGATACTGTATGTATAGGTTCATAGGTACATAGGTAGGTACATGCCTAACTGCCAGAGGTCATTCATAAGCCTAACCAAAATGTGTCTGCTGTCACCACCCCATTGATTAACTAACTGTACCTCTGTGGAGCAGAGCCAGTTGTGGGATGCCTGGGATGTATTCACTGTTCCCCACCCATTCTGCAAGCATTCCCTGGAGTGTTAGTGAGGGGCTCCATATAATAGGGATGTAGCTCCAAAGCATGGGGAGTACCCATGACAGGAATCTGTCACTCCAGCATCTTACAGTTATGGTTGTGGCAAGGTGTAGCTCATTACAGTGTGTGGCTCACTGTGACATGGATTCCCATAGGTGGAGCATATCCATTAAGCCTGACTTGGACATAGCTTTGTTGGCCAGCAAATATCATCTCTGAGTAAATGAGATGCCACTGAGTAATGCAAGAGTTTATGCAGTCTGGCAGCATAGGACACATGTCTGAGGGCATTATCCCTCTTGGCAAGGTACGTTCGTGGCCCTTCCAGCTGTCAGATGTGTCTTCTGAGGTACATCTAAAATAGGTTATCATACTCGATGATGGGATTGATGACTGATGAGTGAAGGGGCACAATAACCTAAGTCTGTTTAGATGTGAACCCTTAAGTAATCAGATGGCCTACATAGATGGATGTCCTAACTACTTCGCACATATGACTGTCAAAGGAGAGATCACTATCTAATGTAGTCCCCACATACCCGTTACATCATCTGAATTATAGTGTCTGCCACTCATGTGTTAATATGTGTGTGTGTGGTTTCCCAAAATGGAATGACCATGCAGTATGTGGCCTTTATCTGGAGGCCATGACTCTGACATCCTGAGTTGGTCTATGTGAGGCCCCCTTGAAGGACGTCTGTGACAGCTGGACTGTCAGTTATGGCTCCCAGTCTGCAGTAATTGCCAAACATGGTCTGCTGTAGTCCACCTGTGTTAGCCCGTACCTCTGAGAAGTATATGGCAAATAGTAGGGGTCCCAGGACTGAGCCCTGTGGGACACCAGTTGTGACTAGTTAAGAGTTGGACCTGGAGGCTGCTTGGCTTACCATGTGGGTTCTGTGTGTAAGCCTGTTGGCAAACCAACCTGTGATGTATGGGTGTATGTACTGGCTGGTGAGTGTAGAAATAATACCTGAGCGGGGAATGGTGTCAAAACCCTTGGCGAGGTCCGGGTAGTATGTGTGAACTACCACACCCCACACCTAAAGTCTAGGTGACTGTAAGATGTCAAACAGGTTCAGGAGGCATGATCTGCACTCAGTCAAGCTGACCTAGGTTGGGTCAAGTGTCTGGAGATTACCATTGTCTATGTTAATGAGTGCCATGAGGATGCGCTCAATAGCCATGCAGATCAGGCTACTCAGGCTTATTGGGTGGTAGTTACCATGGTCAGTTGTGTCACCACCTTGGAGTGGAATAGCTGTTGCCATGTGCCATTGAATGGCCATGTAGCCTGTGTAGAGGCTGATGTTGAATTGCTATATTAGGTGGGGGGGGGGTCACTTTGTCTTGTAGTGTCTGCAGGATGCAGTCTGGGACACCATCTGCCTCCATTGATGCTCTGTCATGCCATTTGAAAGGGCCATTACCATCTGTATGTCTCAGATGTCTAGGACACTGTATGTTTTAGGTATTGTTGTGGGCCCTGTAGGGGGTGAAGCTTGCTCCGAATGTATCATCAAGTGTGTTGGTGATATCAGTAGGATCAGTATATTCAGTGAAATATTGCACAAGCACAGTGAAAATCTCTGTGTTACTGCTTAGATACTTGACATAGCCAAAGAAGCCTTTGTGGTCATACTCCATATCCATGCCTATTTACCTGTGGATGTCAGCCTTGGATGATTACATGAGTAACATAAGTATCTTGCTAATCCAGGTCATGCATGTCTGCATGTCTTGGGATTTGCTGTTGTTCTGGACTACTGTCCTACTTCTGTTGTATAGCCTGTATAATGCAAGGGTTCAGCAGACTGGTGTCCTTGTGTAGGAGTAGCGAGTCCTGGTTTACCATTGATGGCACGACCCATACATCTCTGTAGGTGCTTATAGAGTGCATTTGTAATTCTGTTTATATCTTGAGCAGTGTCATCCCTGAGCGTGGGGGCTGTGAACCCTCCCACCTCTGTCATTAATACTGTTAATTTAGCTGTAGGAAAGGTATTCACTGTGTGTTCCTTGGGTGGGGGAGAGGGTTGGGAGTGGAAATAATCAGTGAATAGTTCGTGGTCAGATCTAAACAGTGACCGGTTTACCTCTGTTGTAGTGCACCTGTTGCACATGTCAGTGATTACCACTTCTAGTATGTTTTCACCTCTCGTTAGTCCGTCTACCAACTCATACAGGCCATATAAGATGATAAATCCCAGGAAGTGCTGGGCATGGAAGTGAATATTCGAGTAGGTTATCCAGTTAAGTGTAGGGTAGCTGACATTGACCAATAACAGGCTGTCTGGTAGGACTGTCATGTTTACCACTGTCTCCAGATAGTTGTAGTAGTGCTCCTGGGTCATGGAGGGTTATCTGTAGCAGCTCACAGTTTGCATTGCAGTCGTGGCTGATGTTAGCTGCACATGGATGATCACAGAGGTATCATGCTGCCCCACTAACATGGAGATGTAGGTATCTCCAGTGAATATGGATACACCCCCTCCATGTCTGTGCCAGTCCATGTTCAGTGGCTGAAATGTGTGTTAACAGATGCAGATGTTGTCCATACTGAGGGGTACTGTGAGTGCGTGCATGTTGCTTGTACTACCCCTGGTGTTGAGTAGCCTAACCCTCATTGATTCCGCTATTGTGCAGTTCATGGAGCTGAGATTCACCTCTGAGACCTGCCTAAGAACAGCACCAAGGGGCACCAATAGCCTTACTCAGTATTCCAAAGCCTTAGGCTAACAATGCAAGTTGGTATGGCATTGTTGCAGGCATGTTTTCCATCTGTGCTTGTGTCCCATCTTTTCTGTAGGTAACCTACTGGTAAGCAATACAAAGCCTGAAATCTATACAAGTCCACTAGCTTCCAAGATAGGCTTTTGGAGTGATTATGTATCAGTAGTTTGTATGCTATTGCTGTACTTAACTGTTGTCTGACTACATGGTGATTTTATACTGTATATTTTGATCAGAAAACTCTGTATAATCACAAATGATGTTGGAGATGGCCTGCACTGTAGATGTTCACAGATAGCTAGTAGGCTATCTGCCCAAGGGCATTTAGAAGCATAGCTACAGTGTGGTGGCATTACCTGCACCATTGATGAAGTAACTGAGCCTCTGTCAAGCATAGCCAATGAAGTGATTCCAGACAGATGCCGGAAGCTGTTGAAGACTGGGGTGCTGTAGGGTGATAGGGGCACATAGTGATGTCAAAAGGGCATGTTAACATGACAACCCAACCTGCATTCAGTTTCTCCAACAGGTCTTGCAGCTATAAAACTGGAGTGGCTCCCCCACACCCTGGCTGTATGTTTCTGGGACACATGATCCAAGCGGTGTATATACTGTTGCCCAGTCACACATCAAGGTTTCCCCTGAAGTGTGTCAGTGAGGGGCTATGCCAAATGTAATTAGGATGTTAATGTACAGTCTCTCAATTCATGTGTTATGTCAGTATTTCGAGAAGCTCACTGGGTGTGGGTGGCTCCGCCTATTGTGTAGCCAAGCTTACACATAGGATTCATGGACACAGGAAATAGGCAGAAGGAACATTAATGCCAATAGTGTAATGACTACAGCATTTGCATAATATCTGTGCAGTTGTAGTTCAAATCCCAATAAAGTCAGAGATGATTTACATGTTACATAGTATACCATAACCACAGCTTGTATATATAGGTAGTATTCCACAGGATAATGAACATTTGGAACACGCATAAACCCATGTGTGCTGGAGAGTACAGTTAACAGACAATGTAATGTTATGTAAGCACATAGTGAGATGTTACGTCACTGAAATGTATATATCCTGAGTAGTTAGCAGAAGTGGCCATATTTGCGTGCACAGGTTGCAGGATGCAAAGCTTGTTTAACTGTGTACAACTGCTGGTATAATATCACACAAACACCTTTAAACCTGCGTACAACTGCTTAAATTAGCCTTCTTCTATAGGAAAACATGTTTAATACATCACAGGTGTTGAACCCTGGTCCATGCACACCATAGTCATGGTACCTAACAGTAAGCCACCTAATCTGTATACATGGCAAGTGGTCGTTAGACTACACCTTATACTACAGGCATTTCACAGTACAGACCACAAATGGGACAGTCACCTTGTGTACATATGTATAGTACATTGTAATGTACTGTAATGTGTGAATCAACACATACAAGTCTACATATGTATAAGTGTTACATATTAATAATAAATATATCTATCTATATATATTTATATATATATATATTTATATATATATATATATATATATATATATATATATATATATATATATATATATATACAGTAACATCTACAGCTATATATATATATATATATATATATATATATATATATATATATAATTAAACCGTGGAATAGAAGAATAAGTAATATATAATAAATACTTCTAGAACAAAATAAATGAAAAATCAGAAATAAAACTCGCAGACACTAAACAGAACTTTTAAGCCCATAACAGTTTAGAAATTGAAACTATTGTAAAACAGATGGAAGCTGCAACTATTAATCTTACTAATAGAATTTTTACTAATTCTCAGTTACAACTACTTCATAAAGGTTTCAATTTCATACCTGCACAAAGAGCACATTTGCTAGATTTAATTCTGGGTTTGAAGTTATACGCCAGAAAACTTAATTTATGTTTCTTACATAAAAATTCACGTACTACTATTGAATATGATGGTCAACACCTTAATGACAGTAGCACACAAGATAAATCTGATATTTCTTCAGATTCTGACTCATCAGATAGTTTAACTGATAACTCAAAACATTTCACTTCTTTGAGACCAAAGAGTTTATATAATCCAGCTCTTAATAGCTCTATACAGGCATTTCTTAAAGTTTGTGAACGAGATTTAAGGAAATTATGTCTATCTAATAACACAGATAAATGGTTTAATTTATCCACTACTGAAAGAAAAGCATTGTCAGAATTCACTAGAGATTAGTCCCTAAGCATCATGTGTGCTGATAAAGGTACAGGGCTAGTTTTAATGGATCAATCCACATACATTCATAAAATTGAAAATACATTACATGATAATGACTTTTTCACACTTGTTAACTTAGACATTGTTAATAAACATGTTTTACATGTGGATAAAACACTAAAGAGCTTACAATTAACTAATGCTATATCACTTGAAGAACTTATGTACATGTCAGTTCCCACACCTAATCTAGGAAAATTATTTGGAATTCCTAAAATACATAAGGATTCTTTAGACCCTCCTTTCAGACATATTATATCTAACAGAAAAACCAAGACAGAGAAAATTCCTGATTATCTAGATAGCATTCCTAACCCATTAGTGCAGAAAACTAATAATTATTTGAGAGACTCTTGGGCTTTTTTGGATGAATTATTCAATAATATACAGGGTCTATCTGATTGCACCTTAGTCACCCTTGATGTTGAAGGACTTTACACAAATATACCACATAAAGAAGGATTACAATTATTTAGACTATTTCTCATTAAATACACCAAGTTTTCCAACACTAAAGTTAATACTTTATGCACTCTTGTTAAAATTGTTTTAGATAATAATTTCTTCTATTTCAATGGACTGATTTACAAGCAGATCAAAGGCATAGCCAAGGGTTCTAAACTAGCACCTGCATTTGCCAACATAGCACTCAGCACTTGGGAAATGGAAAATTTACATTCTTTGCATAACTTCAACCTCATACATATTTATAAGAGATTTATTGACGATATTTTTTTTGCATGGAAGGGCAACCAAACTTCTTTAGATACATTTATCTCTGACATGAAAAAAAGTATTGTTTTTTTAAATCTTATTGTATCTGACTGTGGTCTGTCAATTTCTTTTCTTGATACCAAAATCTCCATTTTACCATCTAAAACAGTATGTTCTACCATTTATAGAAAGAAAACATACAAGAATAATCTGTTAGACTTTTCTAACTCACATCCATTCTTTATGAAAAAGAATCTTGTTAAAAGTCAGTTTATACGAATTTCTAGAATTGTTAGCTTAGATGATGATTTCATGTTTAATGCAGCACTGTTGAAATGTATGTTTCTGAAGAGAAATTATCCTGAAGCTCTGATAAATTCTGTATATAATGAAATAGCATCTGATAGATACACTAAACATTTGCCTATCTTATTGTTTGGATTTAAACCTACGACTGTCTCCCATACCTATGACACCAACAGATCACTTAGTTTCCCATTACCAATTTCCAGGGACATGATTAATATTAG
The DNA here is from genome assembly GCF_019279795.1 of Protopterus annectens. Lineage (NCBI taxonomy): Eukaryota > Metazoa > Chordata > Ceratodontiformes > Protopteridae > Protopterus > Protopterus annectens. Next base: position 695,004,117 of record NC_056739.1, on the reverse strand, counting down.
AAACATTATTACCAATAATTGGGATCTTTTAGCAGATTCTCAGTCTATGATTTCTGCTATTGGTGTGACTCCTTCTTTTTCATATAAGAGAGCCAATGCTATTAGAATGAAACTTGAAAATAGAGATGCACCTTTTTTAATTAATACAACACCGCCTCTATACACACAGCCTGGCATGCATTCATGCAACAAATGTGTTGTTTTCCAATACATATTATTAGGATCACAATACACTTTTCCTCATTGTAACTACACTATTAAATTTACCAAACATTATTTATGTCATTCCACAGGAGTAGTTTATGCTGGTATTTGTGATTTTTGTTCTGCATTTTATATTGGAAAGACTGCTAGAAAGTTATCCGACAGGATAAAGGAACATTTGGGAGCTATTAGAGCCAGAAACTTAAACAATGCCTTAGCAAAACAGCATTTCATGTCCATCTTTTAATAAGTTTATTTTTTAGTTCTAGAGAAGGTAGATTGTTTTTTTGGAAACTGGGAGTTGTACCTTGAATTGAAGGAACTGAGATGGCAATTACTTCTTAATTCAGAGGTATTTCCTGGACTTAATGACAGTGTTAATATCAAATGTGCTTTCAGATGGAAACTTTAAGTAAAAAGATAATACATATACATATTCATTTGAAAGCTATACATATCCATATGTTAAGATTTTATATATATGAATACTCATTTGGAAGTTTCTCAATTTCATATTTCATTGCAGTACATTCACTATGACCAGTATTTTTTTGAATTTTTAAATGTTTAAATATTCAACAGTTTATCCATTAGTTACTGTTTGGAATGTTTTTCTTGTTTCTTTGGCTACTGTACTTACATGTGACTTCAGCTGCCCTTTAGTATATATTCTATAAATGGAATGTGTTTCAGTTATTCTGAAGAAGCTCTTTCATCTAATAAGAGCGAAAGCTTAAAAGTTCTGTTTAGTGCCTGCGAGTTTTCATTTATTTTGTTCTAGATGTATTTATTATATATATATAAATATATATATATATATATATATATATATATATATATATATATATATATACATATATATATATATATATATATATATATATATATAAAAACATCTATGAACACACTTTGTGACACATAAGCATTCCAAATGGATAGAAGTGTACGCAAAACACATGCAGCTCTGGTATTATAACTATTAATAAAAACCTAATTCCCCATAGAAGAAATGGTTGCTGTGTATGTGGAGATTAGTGTGGGGGAGGACCACTGGCTAATAGAATATGCATCAAGAAGGGCCTGTGTCGGATGTTCATTATGTGAACTGGAGGGGTACACATGGAGCATGGACACAATGTAAAAAGGACACCAAGAACCATTCTCATCCATAATACACTCTGTCAGGTCACATTGAAAACTGACCTCAACAAATATATGAATATTAACAGGTATCATACATATGTACACCGACCGACTTACACATTTGTTTGCAGTAGTGAGGAACAGCTGTAGTACACTGTACATATTAAACACCATAGAGGTTGTACATATCTCAGATGCCTCAGTGTTAAAGTCAGTGACTGTGGTGTTCATGGTCCCGGTTTCAAGACCTGCAAGGGCTGTTACATCATTTTGAGGTCCCAAATAAGGGATGTTGGATTCAGGTTATTAAAGCACTTTTAAGCAGACGTTAGCGGGTTATTGCACTGGTAAGTGGCGCTTACACATGACTACATGGATAAGCGCCACTCAGGTTTAACCTTTGCTGAACATCATGCAGATCATGGGCAAAGCCGCCCACAACCACTGAAATGTGTGTTAATCACCCTAGCACTACCAGTGCCTGCTCTGAGAGGGAAAATGACCACTGCCAGGATTAGAACATGCAACCATGTACTCAATCTTCATAATGACCTACCACTAAGCTACCTGAGATGTACTAAAAGCAGTTGTGCATTTTGACAGGTTAAAACACAAAAGGAAGGATTGTGTGGAAATAGGACAAACCACCATATCCCAATTAAAGGTGTATGCTAGATATATATATATATATATATATATATATATATATATATATATATATATATATATATATACACATCAACATATATATAGAGAGAGAGATAGATGGAGAGAGAGAGATATATGTCAATATATAGGGATATATATATATATATATATATATATATATATATATATATATATATATATAGATAGATAGATATGTAGCTATATAGATAGGTTAACAAGATCTACACAACCATGGAGGTACATATAAATGGGATACCTACCAAATACTGAATGCTTGACATACTGACGCACGTAAAGACCGAAAGACCACAGTACCAAAACACCAGAAGCGCGAGTTTTAAAATCCCAATGTTAAGGGACATTTAGACAGTGCTTCTGGTGTTGCAGTTCAGGTAGGTTACTGTGTGTAAGTGTGTTTCTGATGGCTGTAGTGTGTGTAAGTGTGTGCTCTGAGTGTGGTGTGTGTTTCTGGGGGACTGTAATGTGTGGGTGTGGGTTTGCTTTGTGTGTCTGTTTGTGCAATCTCGGCGGTAGAATATTAAAGTAGAGGGGGTGTGGGGGGCACAGCCACCCACATGGGGGGTGTAGGGGGGCTTGCCTACCTGATCATACATAGTGTAGGATGGTTTGTTTGGATCTGGTGGGTAGCAGTGTGTCTGTGTGTGCATGTGTGTGTTCTGTGTTTGTGTTACTTTCACGAGTTTGACTGTCACGAGTTTGAGTGTTCGGTAATGTGGGGTTTGGGAGTCTGGGCCCGGTACTGCGGGTGTCGGAATTGTGTGCATTCGGGATTCCATAGGTATCCCGTATACAGTGGTTGAAGTGTTCATATATGAGTACAACATGGACCATAGCAATCACACATTCCGCCACAACCAAATTTTCTGAACAAAGGCTATGAAGAGTATATGCCTATACACTATTACAAATATGTGCTATGGACATGAGCCAAGAGGGTCGGTCACAAACACAACTCCAATGACTGCAAATACCTATGACAGAAATACACAGGCAGCTTTCATGTAGTAACACTTTATTACATTCCAATATATTGCCGAAAGGATTCAAGGACTAACATCACCTGCATGCTATACAGGAACCAATTAACAGTGCCTTAATGAATCAGCCTGTAATTACCATAATATTAGTCCACTAAAAGATAGGTGTTCAAATAGGGAAGGAACCCTCACACAAATATCGAATATGTATAAAAGCAGTTCCTACACACCTGCATCTGCTATGATCACCCACCAACATCTCCCCCACACCCAAACCACTTACAATACAAACTGTAATAACATCCCAAATCATTCACTTACTGTACGACATCTGCAGAAGCCTTAACATACCTTGTCAAAGACATACTAACATGGCCCTAGGTGAAATAGTTGCTGTTATACAATGGAACAGCTGCTGATGTTACAGGGTTTGTTTGCACTAATCCCATTTCAGAGGGTTGTGTGTACACCAGGAAGTGTTACCAATTACTGATTAACAGCTCAGTATGATACACATGTACACCAAACCAAAGATGTCTGGTGAGCACACTGTAAACCACCTAACATTTTATGCATAGCCATACAGCCTTGAGCTGCTCAAACATCTTTGCCAGATTGAAACATCTGCAGAAGTATCAGGTACAAACAAACCCTGCATAAGTAGCGATGTTCTGAAATATAACAGCTGTACTCACGTGTAGAACAATATCTTCTAGCCATTACACAGAATCCACGGGAGTCATGAAGCTAATATATCTCTGTGTGTCTCCATATAGCTGTTGCAATACATCACAAACAACACATCCAGGCCATCTTCTTCGAAAGTAAGGCAAAGGGACAACGCCCAAGTGGAGTACTCAATAATACACCACTGTTGCCATGGTATTGGCTAATGGAGTAGCTGCACAGCTGATGTGCATGTAATTAACTACTTTGGAACACCAACTGTTGGTCAGGATAGCACGTTACTGATATTTAACTATAAAAGGATGGCTTGTCACATATTCATACCATCTGTATATACCAGCAGAACATTACAAAGAAGATTGAAACACAAACTGAAAAAGACTGAAATAACAGTCAATGACACCTTGGGTTACTAATAATTATGTGGAACACTCAGTATGTCTGTTTATGCAGTACCTGTTCTGTAATAATTAAAGTGTACGCAATGCATATAGTGGAAACAGTTATCTTGTAGTGATGTATTGTTGAGCATAGTAACGCTTGTAGTATTTGTGTGTACTGCTGTAGGTCACAAGGCAAACACCTCATATACCACAATGGATGCTATATAAGGGCTTTGAACCCAACAATTCTTCTCCAGCCGCTGTCAGTGGCAGGGTTGGTCCAACAAGTACGTGCTGTAACAGGGGATAGTATATGCTGATGTAGTGTAACAGTAGGCATATGTATGGGTGTATTACTGAGAATAACATGTTGATTTGCATTGTGGGATATTGTGCCAATAACTGTGTAATGTACAGTATTGTAAGCAGATATGTGTTACATTTTACATAGCATTACTGTTATGTTATGCAAACATTAGTTATGTCTATTGGCATTTACAATACACAATAACAGGATACATATGACTTGTAGTCACCCGACAGTTTATCAGCATGATAGCAAAGTAAAATGGAAGAGCTAGGTAACTATCCATGCACATAAGACATGTAATAGGTTCCTAGGTTCATAGGTAGGTACTAGGCTGTCTGCCCAAGGGCATTTATAAACCTAGCTAGGGTGTGTTGGCTTCTGCCACCCCCTTAGGTTAGTTCATTGTGCCTCTAAACAGCAGAGCCATTAGTTCCCTGTGCCTCTGTCCAGCAGAGCCACTGCAGTGTTCCCCAGGGTACATGTCTGTCTCCCATCCACCCGTCAAGGTTTCTCTTGAAGAGTGCTAGTGAGGGACCCTGCCTGATGTACATTGGAACCATGTTCCAAAGCATGGGGAGTCTCTGGGTCAGGAATCTATCCCTCCAACACGTCCTAGTTGTCTTTGTGGTTAAGTTTATATCCCTAAAGCATGTGGTTCTCAGGGTCTTTTGTTTAGGTGGAGCATATCCAGCAATACTGGGTTGGACATGGGCTTTGTATGTCAAGCAGAGATCGCCTCTGAGTACGCGGCATGCAACCAAGTACAGCTGGAATTTTTTTAGTCATCTGTTTGAAGTCAGTAATCCTCTTGGTGTGGTACTGTTGTGGTCTTTCAAGCTGTTGCAGATGTCTTGTAATGTACATCCCAAAAGGGATGTTGTATCCTTTAATGGGTCTAATAAGTCATGAGTAGAGAGGCACAATGGCCTTCTTTGTTCTGGATGCGAACCCATTTGAGATTGGGGGGCCACGCAAAAGGATATTCTAACCACCATGGCATTATGGTTATAAAAAGAGAGATTGCTATCTACTGGGGTTCCCAGATCCCTTATTACCTTTTCTGTATGTAGGGGACTACCACCTATGTGGTAGCCCATGGGTAATTAGTTTTATCCAAAGGGGATGACTATGCACTCTTTGGCATTCAGCTTGAGGCCATAATATTGACACCAGGTATCCGTCTCAGTGAGACCCTTCTGGAGGGTGTCTATATTGGCTGGGGAACCAATTATGGCCCCTAGTTTGCAGTCGTCTGCAAACCTTTTCAGCCAAAGTCCTCCTGTGCTTGCCTGTACCTCAGAGAAGTATATACCAAACATGAGGGGTCCTAGGACTGAGCCCTGGGGGGCGCCACTTGTAACTAGTTTACAGTCGGACCTAGGGTAAGCAACTCATACTGTGTGGGTTCTGTCAGTGAGCCACTTTGAAAACCATCTCGTGATGCAGGGGTTAATGTTCAGGTGGATGGGTATGTTGAGAATTCCAGAATGGGGAATGGTGTTGAAAGCCATTGAGAGCTCAAGGTAGGCTGTGTGGACCTCCTTACCCTCATCTAATGCCTTGGTAACTGTCTCAAAGAAGTCCACCAGGTTTAGGAGGCATGGTCTGCCCTTAACAAAGCAAACTGGGTGGGGTCAAAGGTTTGGAGGTACCCAGTGTCTCTGTGAATGAGATCCATGATGATGTGCTCCATAGCCTTGCAGACAAGGCTAGTCAGGCTTATATGGCAATAGGTCCCATGGTCCATTGTGGCACCACCTTTGTGGAGTGCGATAACTGCTGCTGTGCGCCATTCAGGGGGCACAAAGCCTGATGCAAGGCTATTACTGAACATGGTACTTAAGTGGGGAGCCAGTTCGTTCTGAAGTTCATGTAAAATGCAGCTTGGGATGTTGTCCGGTTCCATGGATGCTGTGATTTTGGCTTTAGAGAGTGCAGCTTTTACCTGTACAGTTGTGATTACAGGGACTCTGCATTCTTCCTGTATAGATATGGGCCCTTTAAGGGGTGAGAGGGGGGTAAAGTTAGCACTGAACCTATCTGCCAGGATGTTGGCAATAACAGTTGATTCTGTAATGTTCATGCCTTTGTGCTGTAACTCAGAACAGATCTGGGTGTTGCCATTGAGATTCTTGACATAGCTATAGAATGCTTTGTGGTTGTCCTTGGAATTAGTGGTGGTTTTGTTTTTGTAGCTAGCTTTGGAGGATCTTATAAGGGATCTCAACTTCTTACTGAGGCTGACCAGGGAGCTCCTCCTCTCATGGGATTGTACTCTTTTTTGGAACAGTTTCTTCCCTCTGTTGTGAAGTTTGTTTATGGCAGGTGACCACCGGATTGGCTTCCTTTTTTTGGAGGATAGTGTCCTGGTTCTGTTTGGGATAACATGATCCATGCACTCGTGTAAGTGCTTATAGAGTGCATTTGTGTAGGATTCAGCAAGTGTAACTGTATTGTCCATCTTCATGGGTGTCATGAAGTTCACCACTTCTGTCTTAAGAAGCATGATGTTGGCTTTGTAGAAATATTTTACTGTGGTTTCCTTAATAGGGGGTGGGGGCAGGATGTGGATATCAGGAATGATTCGCTTATGGTTGGATCAGACCAAAGAGGAGTTGACTTTAGATATGGAACACTGGTCACTCATGTTGGTAATGACTAGGTCTATGATATTGTTGCCCTTGGTGGGGGTGTGGATAAGTTGATTCAAGGCATTGGAGTTTATGAATTCCAGAAGGCATTGAGCTAATGAGATGGTACACAAGTAGCTTTCCCAGTTAATGGATGGGTAGTTGAAGTCACCCATTAGTAGGGTATTTGGTTGAACCCTAATAATTTCCAATACATCAAGAAAAGAGGAGTGGGAATCTTGGGGCATGGTAGGGGATCTGTAGCAAGCTACAATTTGGATGGCAGTTTTGCCCAGAGTTAGTTGCACTTGGATAACCTTGGATGCACTGTGCTAAGCAACTAGCAGTTTTGCCCAGAGTTAGTTGCACTTGGATAACCTTGGATGCACTGTGCTAAGCAACTAGCCTGGATGGGTGGATATCCTTAATGAATATGGATACACCTCCACCTTGGGTGTTTCGGTCCAGGTTACATGGCCAAAAAGTGTGGTATGAGTTATAGCCTGATAGTGCAGGGGTGCTCTCTGGAGTCTTGAACCAGGTCTCAGTCACTGCACAGATATCGATGTTCACCATTACAAGGAGTGCCTCAAGTGAGTGTATTTTGAGATTTAGACTTCTAGCATTGAGTAGCATTACCCTCAGTTTTTGCTTGCCTGTTAATGTTATGACAGTGAATATGTTATTTGAACCTTGACTAAAAAAGGCACTATAGGGGCAGCAAGAGCCTTAGCAAGTATCTGAAATCTCAGGGGCGAGAGGTGCAGACCATCTGTGGCAAAGCATCGTGGTCTGTCGACCATGTCATCCCAAGCAGACAGATACTGGATCACCTTAGAATGACACCAGAAGCTTAGCCAATTGTTGAAATCAGTCATTTTGTCCTTGTACTGCAGTATCATTCTGGGTGATGGCAGAATGCTACTCAGGGCTAGGGTCATATCTGCCTGGGCTACAAGATCGGAGAGCTCTTCCATGTCTCTTTTCATGTAGTCCAGGGAGGTACATCTTAGGTCATTCACACCAACATGGACAATGACAGAGTCATATTTGTACTTGTGGAGTGACCTGAGTGCGTGGGTTATGTGGCGGATCCTGGTACCCGACAGGCAGCTGACAGTAACCTTTTCCTTGTTTAGCCTGGTGAGTGGGACATCAGCGTGCCTGACTATAGAGTCACCTATGGCTAGTGTGTTGTGTACGTTGTTTTGCCTTATTGGCTGGGGTTGAGTGGCACACTGAGTCTGCAGGCTATGTGTCACTGGGGTTGTGTTGGGGGATGGAGGCTGCTTGCATTTCTGCTTTGGAGGTCTCTGTTGCTTAGACAGATTATTATTGAGAGCCTCTTTGAATGTTTTTGTGTTACTTTGTGTGGATTTTGGTGATGTAGATTTAGTGAGACTATGTGATGAGTGTGGTGTGGTGCAAATGTTTACCTTCTCCACATGACTGTCAAGTTCAGTCTTGGTTGGAGAGAGATTTACCTCCCGTTTGGCTAGATAAGTGCATCTCTCACAGGTTGTAGTGTTGGGTGGTAGGAGGAGGTGGCTGTCTGTGTACATGAGGCAATTTCTGCATTTCCTCAAGATGCCCAGATTCATCAGATAGATAGTAGAGAACACTGGGAGATGACCCTTAGACATGCCTGAATATAAAACTATTTTCCTCTAGATAAGTGAGGAAAGTGAGTACAAGAGCTGTTTTACTCTAATCAAGTGAGAAAAGTACGTACAAAACCTGTTTACCTCTAGGTAATGAGGAAGATTGAGTGCTATAGTAATGAGTAGCTTATTTAGTGCTTACAAGTTCTGAACAAGTGCTGAGCATGAATAAGCAATCCAGATAGGGTCTTAGATAACATAAACACACTGTCCCCAACAGGTACACAATCATATATCCATGTACACTACAGAGCCCCTGTAACTACAACTATTCAGGTACAAGCTGCACTCAGGCTGCATGGGACCTGTCCACATCCCAGGTTGTATCATACATATATGACAAAACAAGTTGCTCTCCACACACACATCATGTAAAACATAGCTTCATGTCAGGCTGTGTACAAACTGAATGGTGCACACCAACAGTTATCACAACCCACAAAGGGGGATACACCACTGATAATGGGAAGTACTGCACTACTACCCTGCTGAGTCTGGTCTGAAAGGCCATGAACCTTGATCAACTTATTTGATGTAAGCAGTACAGCTGTAGATGACAGTAAGGTTTTTTTTCACACTGCATGTCATAACCTTGCCAGGTCATAGGACATCATCACCCATATTGTGTCCCACCTACACTCAGTATACTAGATGTACATTCCTATGTCACAGGAGTGTTTTGCAACTGGACTGCTGGCAGAACCAACACTGCAGACGATATCCGAATAATACATGCACATCACACCAATGCCAGCTACAGTAAGACAGGGTTAATTCATTGTACTCCCCCTCATTATAGTCTATATCACACAGACTAACAGAAGGCATTTGCCTATTGAAGTATGCGAATGACTATGACCTAGGAGCAATAGCTGACTCAGAGTGTTGTGGACAACATACAGAAGGGGCTTTGTGGGTGAGGTGTGTGATATATGGCCACAATCTGACAGCTGCATATTGCATTGTCACCCCTATGTTAATAACCTTCTACCTATGAACTACCATCTAGGCAGCAGTCAACATAATGGACACTGTGTGTAAGGGATGCAGCTGGGCAGTTGTCTTTCCTGTAATAGTTACATCACCACACCTGTCAGGTAGTTGTATGTGGGAACCCTAATCATGACAGGGTGCCATCCATGAATATAGAGATCATTGTTCAGCCATACTCAACACTCAAGTGACCCATATCAGATACCATATTTCCTTTAAGGGGTATTGGCCATGTTCAGATGGCCTACACCAGCCTTCCCAATCCTCATCTCCACTATGTAATATGATTCCTACCCTGAATATAGCCATGTCCAACCCAGTGATGTTGGACATGCTACACGTACACATCCTGACCTCAAACACATACTTCATGGATCCACCTTCCTAGTACAAGGATCACTGCATGCTGGACAGATCCTTGCCCCATACATTTTACATACTCCTGCCATACTATGCATCCCTGTCCATCAAAGCTGCACATTGCCCCCCTTTCAGACATGGTGTGATGACCGCATGGTAAATGTATCATTAACCCTGTGGATCAGTTATGTGGCACTGCTTGACCTGGCCCTGGAAACCCACCTGTCAGCTACAGCTAGGTAACCTTTCATCCTAGGCTCATACATGGCCCAGGGCATATAGCCTACTAGTTGGCTTTGACCATAGATGCTATAGTTAATATCCATCCCTGCAAATGCCATCAGGCTAGCCAGTGTCCCATGCGTATCACTTGTGCAATACAGGTGATACATGGCAGGATATTGGACTGCTGTACACTGTCATGTAGATGTATATGGCAAAACACATACATGTAAAACCTTCCATGAGCAAGTTTGCAGGGTCACAGGTCATGTCCGTTAAGGCAGTGTAAGTCTTTATGTGTGACATATACACAGCATCAAGGTCGACTGCATTAATGTGGACACATCCAGCCATATGCTGATAGGTAAGAATACCAGTACAGGCAAACAGACATGCCCACATCAAGACAGCATCCATGTGGAGTATGAGCAATGTAATCAGGTGACACACACACACATATATGGTGATAATATCTAATCACCATTGAGTGTCAAATGTGTGTGACACAAACATGTCAGTGGTGTCAGTGTCATCTAGATTTGCAAAGACAACTATTTAATCATAATAAATGTGATAGACATATATGTTCAGCTGTAGCTCTGTATGTCTCTGAGTTGCTGTGACCTGTCTTCATCATTATGTCTTCCCAGTATGCTGCGTGCAAAGCTACCACCTTATACCCGCTTGGAGGATGAGGCCCTCATCCCATACCTACATGATAATCATCATGTCCTGTTCAGCCATGTGCCACAGGATGCACAGCAGCAGGATGCCCTGTGGCAGGAACTTAGCAGGAGAGTTAATGATGTGGGTGGCCACAACCGCATATACCAGCAGGTGCGCAGACACGGTACAGACCTAATTAGAGGGGAGAAACAGCATGCAAATGCAATCGCCAGGGAACAAGGTGCAACAGGTGGTGGGTCATCAACTCAGCCCTCACTCACATGTACCGAGGAGCTACTGGCCAACCTGAGGACACCTGCAGAACAACATCCACAAGCCTTAACTGTTATCATAGAGGTGGGTGTCTCTCAACCACCGAGCCTGGAGTTGCCTGGTAAGTCACTACTGCATATATAACAACTATATTCCATATAGTTGCATGTGTCACTGTACAATATGTAATGTAACATCATATGCAAGGCATGTATATACACACATGCCACATACTATAGTATGCTGCTCTGTGTATACACACATGTGCATACTCCATAGTATAGTTGATTGTACTGGTGTATATGTTAACATGCACATTGCACCCTGTAGCTATCATACAGGCATGGATAATGATCATACTGCTGTGTCAGTCCTATTTATGTACCTCTGGCATTCCGCTGAGACAGCAGCCCATTGCAGGAGAGACTGTTATTATTTATCACACATGTTAATGCACAGATCTATCTGCCATGTGGCCATTTACCACATGTACACAATGTATGGTCCTGTCACAATATACAGGGCGGACCTGTAATGCATCACAATGGCTACCCATGTGCAATACTTGCAAACTATGTGAAACACCAAAATGAAACCTCACAAACTGTCATTGCCAGATGTGGGACAGCTGTGCATACAATGGTGGAGGTGTTGTTCACTGTATGGACATGTACTACAGATCAGAACTACACATGTGGGGAATACAAACAGTACTACACAGTGAGCTCACCGGTGTGGATTATACCCCTGCTATGAATGTCATGCAAAGTGATATGCTATCTGACATGTCCATGACATCTAGTGGGCTGGCTGCAACACTGCCTAACTATCCTGAAAAACATATCCCACATGCCAAACCTAACACCCTTTGTCTGCATAACCCTGTCATCCGTGGAGCATATGACATCTATGGGTGTATGTCATATGGGACAACACAGACATGTGAAATAGATGCCCATCAGAACCATTTGGCCAACACATGTTCACACATGGCCATGGAGGATGGCCAGAGACATGAAGCAACACATGCAGTAGATGTGATGTGCTTGTGTGTACACACTGTCATACATTGGCTCCACATGGTCTAACTATGGCCTTTGTGTAATGGTTATATTGCAGATGTGGAACAGTAGACATCCTACAGGCCTGTGCACATCTTGTGTAGGCTTGACATCAATCCACCACATAAGATGTGCTGAACATCTTGAGTGTGTCACGACATAACAGAAGTCACCTGTACAGTATCCACATACATACACAGACAATCACATCAACCCACAGATACAGTATATTCCCCTTGTTGGTGTTGGACATCACTGTCATCCTTGCTCCTCATGTGTGTGTGTGTGTGTGTGTGTGTGTGTGTGTGTGTGTGTGTGTGTGTGTGTGTGTGTGTGTGTGTGTGGAACACAGATGTCATGTGGGACATGGCATACTGACGAGTTTTTCATGTCTGGCCATAGTTGTCAGGCAGCAGCAATATGGTTGCAGATATGCAGGGGTGTCATCGGTATACTATTCAGTGACCTGTGTCACACATTCCACATCATGGTTTAGTGTGTATACACCTCAATGATGTGGGTCACATTCCACAGTATATATGTATTGTATCTGAACATAGTCATGGCTATGAACTGTGTCTGTAACTCACACTGTATAGCAATAGAGACGCCTCATGATTCCCTGCAATGGCCATGCACATCAGCTAAATGTGCAGTATATCTGTAGGGTGGACAGACACTGCATTGGGGCACCATTACTCCACTGTATATTTGACAGGACACCATTGTGTTAAACATGTATGCATGTCATTGCATGCATCAGCAGATCACATGTCATGCTACATGTGATTGTTAAGGTCATATGCTGCACATCAGGCAGGTGTACTGTTAACCTGTGCTGGTCTACATGGTGTAACACAGGGATGTATGCTAACTACTACTATGATTGTGTAATTTGCATGCCTTCTGCTATGACACATGCATGCTGTTGTGTGCAACCCAGGGATGTATAACTACCACTATTGTTGTCTGAGCTGCATGCTGTCTGCCATATCACATGCATTTTGCATGCCTTCTGTCATATCACATGCATGTTGTTTGCCATAGTGTGTGTCTGTGTGTGTGTCTGTGAGTGTGACTGTGTGTGTGTCTGTGTGTGTGTCTGTGTGTGTGTGTCTATTGTATAGATTGTAATGTACAGTTCTTGTCTGCCCCACACAGGTGATGTAGGTGCATTCCCCTCCTGCTGTCCATCTGATGTTAGTGTCCCCACATACTCTAGCAGTGATGATGAACATATGATTGAGGCACAGGCAGGGTTGTCAGGGGCTGAATCTGTGCCATTGGTTGCCATTCAACCAATATCCCTTTCATCCCTGCACACAGTTCTCATGCCAACACATACCCCATCACCAGTGGCCATAGAGGAAGCCCAGTTGGCATGTGGTAGCTTGGAACAGGAAAGTGTCAAGGCTATCCAGGTGTGCCTGCACACCATGGTGTCAGCCAACTGATTGATGATGCCCCACACAGGCATGTGGCCAGTGCTTCTGGTAAGAGGACCTCTGGCCAACATGCCCCTGCAAAATGAAGAGCAGCAGCTGGTGTCACCAGACACATGTTTCTGGCTGTAATGGAGGCACAGGCACGTGCTGAATGGCACAACAGAGAAGTTCAGAGGCTTCAGAGGGGTGCTGTCCGTTCTTTAATCAACAACATCCAGGCAATGGCAAATGCTCAACAGCAGATTGCTGAAGCTTTGGATAGATGATTGGGTGACATGGATGGAATCCTTGACCATGGCATGACAATCCGCGAGCATGATCTGTCTGTGCTGGAACATCTGGTAGGAGAGAGGCGTCAGGCACATGGATGTAGGCCAGCTACATCATCTGTTTCAGATCTACGTGAACAAGCTACCTCACTTGCCCGCTCCCATAGTGCAGCTGGTGCTATAATGTCCACACCAGGACACAGCAGGCCATGTGCACGTGGCCCTGGATGGTCCCAACAGGGACACAGTTCCAGTGGACATGTGTCATCAGACAGTACCCAATCTGCACCTCTGCCTGGTAGTGCCCGTGCAACCCCTGACAGGCACAGGTCACGTGGCCATGGCGAGACATCATGAACTGTAAAACCTGGCCTGTACAGTACGCAGCTGTCAATAATACCCCTGTGTAGGCCAGAGACATGCCAGAACTGTGTGCATAAATACACGCACACACTGGAAACATATGTATGGCACCATAACACACACATGTATAACATCCACACATGCCCAATTAGATCAAAGGCCCTAACCCACACACATGATGTCATCCAATGGTGCAGCCTAGGCCTCTGGCAAACATTATCACCTTGTGCGTATGATGATGCCTGTGCCATATCTCTGTCATCCACACCATCGGTGCAGGGACATGCTCATATGGTCTGATGCACAGGGTGAACAGACTAGGAAGATAAGTGTAGATTACAATTGCTGTGTACTGTTGAGAGGCAGCAGATATACCATATACTACAGGTTTAGAATGCATTTTGTACTGTTAACAGTATGTGTCATGTGTAACAACAGTAACTGCATGTTGGTCATGATGTTCTGCTTTCCTCCTTCAGGTCTAATTGCATGTGCCGGTGGATGTCAGTGTTTGCAGTTAGTGTCCCATATGTAAATGTGGACTACTCACAGGTATGTATGAAAATACCAGCATGCACTTTGTAGATTTCACATCACAGTTAGAATGTCCCACGTTCCAAACATGTCTACAGATCTACTCATCCAAGAGCATGATAGCTGTGTATTAAGCTACTGTGGCTAGAGACGTGACATCCATACTGGGTGACATCACAGGTACAGTTACATGGAGTGGGGAGGTAAGAGAGTGGTCTAGCTGATTACAAGGGTAGAGACCAGTGGGAAGCATGATGCCTCATTGGGAAGTAGTAATACACGTTCCCATGAAAGGATGCAAACACACAACTGCACCCGCACACTCAGGTATTCACACACATGTATTCAGAGACACAGTAACACACACCCCCACACGCACACACACACACACACACACACACACACACACACACACACACACACACACACACACACACACACACACACACACACACACACACACACACACACACACAGTTGCTAGTGTTGAGGTGAGGACCCCTTCCTATGTGCAAATCATTATTACAGTACTGTGCACTTACATGATGTACCACAGAGATTACACATGTACAGGTAGTCAGTATGGCCTAAGATCAAGGACATCTACAGGGACAGTAGATTGTATCACCTGGATGGGGGAGTGGTCTTATCAGTTCACTATGGTGACATACATCCTCACTCCAGGGCCCAGACAGCCATACATACATACACACACACACACACACACACACACACACACACACACACACACACACACACACACACACACACTTTGGCATTCACTATTGAATACACCTATGTCACGCACATACAGATACCTCACATGCGTGAGATACACACCCCTGCCTATGTCCTGCTTTCTACATTGCAGTCTGTAAAGATGTCTACAACAGTGTACAGGAGAGTGAGTAACAATTGAGAGGTACTCCCCACCATATGTGACATATATGGACACACACGCAACAACACATGCCAGTACTGTGAATCAAACACCTGCCTATCTCATAATACGTATGACAGTCTTATATAAGTATTGCATGCATTACAAAGTGTACTGACGCTTCTTTTGGCAACTGTGCTGATATATGCACACAGGAGGTCTTAACTGTTAAGGTGTCAAATGATTTATCTTCGGTGTCACCCTGACCGCTGTCGAAGTTGTGTGTGTTCCCCTTCAATTAACAAATCCATAGTGTAGCAGTTACACAGGTTATTGTAGGACCGCTTGTGACACACATGTGAGCTGCCCTCAGCAAACATCCATCTGCAAAGATGCCCCACAACTTAGTTATGTCCACACATCTGTCCATACCTAAAGTACATCTTTCCGTACTTTCAGCATATCACTATATACAATTGTCAATGTTGAGGCTGCATTGCAACTGCATAATGTACTAAGGCACACATCACCTGCAAACATCAGCAACTGCACATGCATAGTATCTGAACGTACACCACTACATGTACATGTGTGTAAGTCCTACATTCCTGTCATTTGGGCATGTTTGTAGGCATTGCAATTGGAGGACATATGTAATGACATACATGACACATGGACTGTTGTATGATATGATAGGTGTAATGGGTGACCAGTAAAGAGGGAATGTTACATCTGTCAGCATTGATATCACACCATATGTACTGTTAGCATTCAACAACCATGGACCTACCTCCCATGTGCATGTATGTAATGGCTGTAGCTACCTGTCTGCACAAAGGACAACAACAGCTATGCTATTTACATTTATGTTGTATGTGTGTGGCATGTACATATCCAGGGCTGGTACATGCATGTCATATCCAAACATGAGGATGTTGACTGGTGTACAGCAACAGTCATCTGTTAATGCTGTAAATAACCGAGGGCCCCTGGTATGTGTACAGCTGACCTGGTTATAAATAGTGGTATCATTGCATTGCATAACACATGATGCAACTGTGTCAGTACATGGGTACTCTGCACAGTTGATGTAGATCTAGGTACAGTCCACTGGTCAAGGGTCATATGGTGTCGTACTATTATATATCCTACCATATGTATGGATGTGTGTTGGTGGTCCGAGGGCATGGTGGTGTCTGAGGGTTACATCCTAGAATGCAGCTTTTGACACTGTGACCTGCACCTGACTCATCTGTGATGCCTTTTGTGGGAGTACTGGTCAGTACATGTGAGTGGCCTTTATGTGTGTGGAGACGCCACCACCTGGAGCGGTCCATACCTGTGTTATGGCCCACATGTCTGGTTCTGAGGTATATGGTGGTAGTGCTATTGTGCACTACAGAGCCTTCAGCCAGGTGTTCCTCACTGTACAGATATCAGTATTCCCCATTGTTGGATCTACAGTGAGCAGCTGTGATTACAAACTCTACACATCTAGCACTGGTTAGCATAAGCATACAATGCAGTTGTCCTCTAGGTGTCAGGGTGTTCTCCTGTATTTAGGACATTTGCCTTGGAATGGCAGTATATGGGTGAATGTGACCTAGGTATTATCCCCACTCCCTTGAATCATGGATGCATGTGATATGTGACAAAGGCCTGTCTACTTTCAGTCATGTCATCCCAGAATGACAAACACTGGACAACCTTGTAATTACAGCAGGACATTGGCTCTTTGTGTTGGTCAAGCAGTTGCCACTCCTAGCAAGACATCACTGTGAGTGGTAGTATTGTGCTTGATATAGAATGGTACATCTAAGGTGATGGACAGCAGCAGATGTTGTGTAGAAGACAGGTGTCAGATATATGTAGTGCAGCGTTCCTGCTAACAATGACAACTACTAACACTGGAGTCCATTACAATGTGTTATTTACATCTAACTGTAATAGCATGGCCACTGTGGCCATCCGTGTTTAGAATCAGAGTGCATCCCAAACAGCCCTGTGCTACTAAGTGTATGAGCATGCCCAGTATAATCTTGTGGAGATGGACACATAGTGCATTCTAAACAGCCCTGTGCTACTAAGTGTGTGAGCATGCCCAGTGACACCTTGTGTTGGTTATGTGCCTCTATGTGTATGGGCATGGCCATTGTAACCCTGTATAGTGATAGTAGTCGTCCATTCCACAGATGGGCATATTCCAGTTCAGGATGGATTCCTACTTTAAACACACAGGTTCACAGGTATGTACATCTTAACTGCCAGTATCCCTGTTGATGTCCGCATTCCTAGAAGTTCATAATGACAGCCTTGAAATGTGTAGCCTCTGTGGCGCGACTCGTAACTATGTAGTATTGTAATGGTGATCTGTAGATAGGGAGGTGTTCTGATTCCACCACTGGTGTGCATGGGTGTGTGTGTGTGTGTGTGTGTGTGTGTGTGTGTGTGTGTGTGTGTGTGTGTGTGTGTGTGTGTGTGTGTGTGTGTGTTAGTCTCCATCTGCCTGAGGACAAAATAATGCTTTTAGGCTGCTCACACTCCATACAATTCCTATACCCAACTTTGGCAAGGCTGATGATGTCACCCATCTAGAAATATACCTCTGGGAGTGCTGTGACCCAGTAATCTCAGTAGCGCGTTCTGTAACTGCGTAATGCTGTAGTGTGATAAAGTAGTTAGATCAGTGTTCTAATCCCAGACATACCAAGTGTGTGTGTGTGTGTGTGTGTGTGTGTGTGTGTGTGTGTGTGTGTGCATCTGTGTGTCTGTCTGCATGAGACAAGTACAGTGTTTTGTAGAGTATGCACTCTCTGTACAAATCACGTGACCACCTTTGTCAATCCTGCTGTTGTCACCCACCTAGGAAAAAAACTGTAGGAGTGCTGTAACCCAGTATTCATCATAGCTCGTGCCTTAAATGCGTATTGATGCAGTGTGATACTGTAGGTAGGGGTTTGAATACAGGACATGGCAAGTGTGTGTGTTTGGCTGTCAGAGCCTGTGTAGAGGTGGTTGTGAGTGTCTAAGCCCTGGACATGTTGGAGAGTGGATTTTGTAGTTTCCATATATGGTGTCCATCTTATGACACATTAGCCACCTCACGAGGGGTACAGCTGTCAGTCAGCCATGGGACTGTATTGGCAAGCCATACCCCTACATCTGGCAAAAGGCCTGGTGAACAAAGTATGCAACCCTACTAGTACCCGGTATATGTCCTGCACCCATGTGCCATACACAAACACACTTGCCTAGGATATCCCACTATGTTGCTAGTCCCATGTACATTGATGACAGATAGTAGGCATGGTGTGAATGCAGTGGGCTGCAGAGGACATGGCACCCTGTACAGCAGTACAATAGGCACATAATTGCAGACAATGTGCCTTCACTATGTTCCCCACTGGATGCCTGCAACATATGTGGTGCCATCAAATGTGATCCACAGAGGCCATACAATGCCGTACACATGTGCCCTGTATGGACCAATGCCACTGACACCAGGGAATACCTGTATCATGCTATCAATACAGGTTCAGGGTTGACTTGCTGACTATAAGCAGGTCTCACCACACCAGGCCAGTATTGGCATATCAGCAGATAACAGTCTGTGTACACATGTGCCTGCCAAACCAGGTACACCTGTACATGTCACTGTACAGTATTGTGGGACATGCACATCCCAGGCAATGTCCATGTGAAGGACTATCAAACACAGACATGGCATGCATTGCAAAGCTATGGCCATACACATTGGTAACCAGGATGTCAGGGCAGATCATGCAGTACCCATCTGTGTGGGACATTGCAGACACTACACCCCTGTACTGCACTGCACACCATTGTCGGGTGGTGAGATACCAAGGATTACCCCTCACCCAGCCTTGTACAGCCATCTTGCACAGCCAACCACTACACACCCATGAAGCAATGCATACATGCATGTCAGTACTCACACCTTGTGTCTGCATGTGGGTTATGATGCTCCCAACCACAGTCACTCAGAGTATAACCCTCATTGGCATACCAACAGATGTCAAACACATTCACATGCCCTAGTCCATAGAACCCTGTGGTGCATGTAGTCCTGTGCATTACTGCAGTGTGGCAAACTAAGTAGTTAGGTTGTGTATTTGTGGCCCTGGCAGAGTGTCAATGTGACACATTAGAGAATGTGGCTGTGGTGAAAATGACATCCATTCATGTGGACAGCCATGTGTGCTACATCTAATGTATGTCTACTATATCTCTGTTGCAGATGTCTCTCACCTACACACATATATATTCTTACAGCACAGCAACATGTTGGCTTTGTAACACATGTAGCATCGTCATGCACATGTAATAGTAATGACTAGTCAGTCAGGGATTTGACCCCTGTACTGTTAGCCGTGCGGCAGACGATGCTTAGTGTTTAGTCTCCAAGCCCTTCTCTGGTGTACTTTGTCCCTCCCACACACTCTCTGGAGGATGTGAAGGTGTACACTTGCTCAGCAGCAGCATGTGTATTGTAAGTGATGGACATGATCAGGTGATGGCCTCTGCACCTATTGCAGTCCTCCTCTAGCTGATTGCATGTGGAACAGCTGTGATGGTGTTCCCATAGCCATTCGCATGATAAACACAGTACACTATCTAGGAACATCATGTTGGTGTTTGGCCATGACAGCCACTGTGAGTGGTACCTGGATGTGGTGTTCTGAAATGGCATCACAGATGATATCTGGATGTACCTCAAACATCATACACAGTGGTAAATAGCCTAAAGACAGGAGGGTGATGTGCCACACATGACTATAGCATTTAAGTGTAGCTATGCTGCATTGAGTCTACTACCTGCTTAACATGTTGTGTATGTTAATGGCTATTCTGCATGTTTTAATACAGACATGACAGTACTCTGTTCATGAGGAACCCCCATCTGTAGGGCCATCTGTGAACTGGTCAGTGTGTGGAACCATTTGTTTCCTGTGTTACACACTGAACACACATCTGTGCACAGCAGGAGCATAGTGTGAGGATTGCAGACAGTACATGGTGATAGGGATGTGTTACTGCCATCGCATCTCTGACTGGACAGTTGTCACATGAAACAGTGGTATGACAGACACTGTCTGGGGTTCCCAGTGACAAGACAATAATGGGAAACTGTTCATAGCTGCAGTCACATGTCTGCTACACATTGTACAGATGTCATGCAGTATATATGCATGTGTTGTGCTCCCTCTGCAAATGTTACCATCTGTTGTGTTGGGTTGATGGTGACATCTATGCATACTGTTGTAGGTAATCCTGAATGCTGTTGTCTATCACTAAGCCATATGTGAGTTTAAACTGCAACACCATAGGCTGTATGGATTGGCAGGTCCCGGCAGAACCTCTTGTCCCACTTCAGCTGACCATGACACCGGGCAACAGCACATTTGGGGCCCAGCCTTGGACCTCAACCTCTGTTGGCTCTGCACCACCTTCTGGTGTTACCACCACTGAGGATGGATCATGTCCTTCCTGGGAGCAGGACCAAACAGGAACGTCTGCTGTCGTGCGGTCCTGAATGTGGTGCGTTGGGGGCTCACTAAGGGGTTCTGAAGCCAAATACGCAAGCTCAAGGGTGGAGTGCCACATTTACAGGGTGATGTTGCCCCTTCTGGACAGCCCCCAGCACTGCCTCCTTTGCAGCTGTTTAGGTGCAGTGGCAGCTGCCCATGACTCTCTGTCCCACTGTTCCCATGGGCTTGTGAATGCTGAACACCCATCGCCATCCGAGGTGTATCCCTCCACATGTGTCATATACCGACTCTGTATGCTGTCTTTTCTGTGATCCTACTCTACCTATCCTCCACGGGCATACCTAATCTCCTTCCCCCACATCCCACTCTCACCCTACGGAAACATAAGGCCAATCTGTTCCTAGGACAACATCTGCCCTATACATAGCTGTCCAATTCACACACATGCCCACTGGACACATGTAACCCTTGTAATATGCATCACAACATACTCCTGAAATCCTCATGCCTGTCCCTTATGCGCACGATCCTGGTATGCACATCACTCCTAAATGGTCCAGGTACACGTGATGAGGATGACCCCATTGTACACACAACACTACCAGTTCCTCTATGGTTACCCCATTTACCTTTATCATGATGATGATGTTGCACACAGCTCCTTGCAAGAGTACTGTTCTCACATAATGATTGGACAGGTACTGTTGTGTTAATGTACATTACATGCACAGAGTGATGTATATGGTCAATGTATAACTGTTTGTGTGTATGAATGACACATGTCTGTCTGAGGGAGTCTTGATATTACATAGGACAACACCACTACATAATACAGGCATCGCTGCACTGGTGTTTCCCTTTTCATTCATTTGTAATGCTTTGTTGCCACATGGTATGTTCCTGATATATCTCTGTATATGTATGTACCTATATGCTGGACGTAAACACTCACATATACATCTACATGATGGGATACATTCCTATACTGTTGAATGACTGCGCTGTATGATATGTTTGTGGTACTGTCCATTGTTTGTATATCTACCATGGCGTATTGGTAAATCACATTAGCTGTGTGTGCAGGGTCCTGGTTCCTAGCCTTGCAGAGGTCATTTATTTTGTTTCAGGGCAGAACAAGGCCATTGGATATGGAGGGAGTAAGGCACATTAAAGCAGTTGTGAGTGGGTGTGCGTGGGTTTGCACGGTTTAAGCAATGCTAACCTCTGGTTACAGCTTCTTACACTCGGTTAGCCTCTACATTGCTTTACAAGTGCAATACTCACATACTGGTAGCCAAACAGGCTTACACCCACTCACTCCCACACTTGCACATGCACCAACATTGGTGCTTGCATCTGACACTCACACCCCTGGGTGGGAGAGAGGACCACAATATTACCTTGTGATGCCTATTACATCAGATTACATGCCTACAGTATCGGGAATGGCTGCCCATTAGGCGACGGCATGCCATTCAACTGTACAGAATCGGCGACCTGTCCAGTGTTTTATTCATATTATTTGTGTGTTCCTTTTACAATCTGCACTCATCTGGCTGATACATGGGAACTGAGACTCTTCAATACAGACAAGTAATTGGATTTTGGGACCCACATCCGTC